>NW_023270709.1:10674651-10763840 GCF_011800145.1 Mirounga leonina
ATCTATCTATCTATCTATCTATCTATCTATCTATCTATCTATCTATCTATCTATCATCTACCTATCATCTATCTTCTTCACTGTCATCATCTATTTATCTATCCATCTGTCCATCCATCCATCCATCCATCCATCCATCCATCCATCCATCCACCTATCCATCTACCTATCTACCAACCTATCTATCTACCTACCTACCTACTTACCTACCTACCATCCATCTACTGTGTATTGCTATTTTTTTCCCTGTCCAAAACCTTTTAATCTTAGGTTGTTTGCCCTTTTCCCCTTGATTTCATGGGGAGTTTTTGAAATATTCTCAATGTAAGTTCTTTTCAGTTATATGTGTTACAAATATGTTCTCCTACCTTGGCACTTATGTTTTCACTCTATGGTAACTTTTAGTCATCAGACATCTTCAATTTTAATGTAGTTCAAATTTATCAATATTTTTCTTTGTAGATTGTACTTTTTGTGTCTTGCTTAAGAAATAGTTCTGTAAGTCATAAAAGATACACTCTTATGTTATCTTTTATTTATTTATTTATTTTTTTAAAAAAGATTTTTTATTTATTTATTTGACAGAGACAGAGACAGCGAGAGCAGGAACACAAGCAGGGGGAGTGGGAGAGGGAGAAGCAGGCTTCCTGCGGAGCAGGGAGCCCGATGTGGGGCTCGATCCCAGGACCCTGGGATCATGACCTGAGCCGAAGGCAGCCGCTTAACGACTGAGCCACCCAGGCGCCCTTATGTTATCTTTTAAAAGTTTTATGCTTTTGTGTTTCACATTGATTTTCAATTGACTAGTAGCTATTTTTGTGTGTGTGTCTGTGTATGATATGATGTAGGAAATCTAATAACAGTGTTCAATAAGGATAATTAAAACACCCAGTACCTTTGTGAATAACTCATCCTTTTCCCACTGATATGAAGCTCTAGATTTGTTAAGAATCATTACAGCCCATTTTGCATGGATTTGTTTCTAGATTCTCTCTTCTGCTGCAGGAGTCTATTTATCTAGTTATACTACAGGATCTTAATTGTATAGCTTTATAATAAGTCTTCAAATCCATTGGCTTACGAGTCCTCCCCAACTTGGTGGCTATTCACGGGCTTTTGCTCTTTCAAATAAATTGTAAAATCAACTTGCAGTTTCAACAGTAACAAATCCATTTGGGATTTGGATTAAATTCTCTGTAAATTATTTTCAGGAGAATATACACCCTCATGATATTGAGTCTCTCCAAGAATATGGACTCTCTACTTAGAAATCTTTCAAAAACGTTATAATTTTACTCTTAAAGAGCATCCTTATATTTAGTTGAATTTATTTCTAAGTAAAATTTAATTTTAATATTTTAACTGAAGTGTAATTAACATATAATGTTATACTAGTTTCAGGTATCCAACATATTGATTTGACAATTCTATGCATTACTCAATGCTCACCACCAAAGTGTAGTTACCATCTGTCACCATACAATGTTATTATAACATTATTGACTGTGTTCCCTATGTTTAAGTACAGTTTATTTTTGTTTCTATTTATAGGTTTTTAAATTACAGTTTTTGATTGTCGCTGGAGTGAAGATTTGCAATTGAATTTTTCGTATTGATGTTTTATCCACTAAAAGTATTTATGCTACCATTGATAGAAAAAATTACCTGTGGATGCTTCTGAATTTTCCTCAAGAAAAAAAGAACAGTAATCACTAACTCAGGATAAGTTTTATTTCTGTTTTTACCAGTTCTTTTGTCTTCTTATTCTTTTCTTCCCATCTTACTACACTGGTTAGGACAGCCATTAAGTATTAAAAATGAATGACAATAACAGGTATCTTTAGATACTTTTTTCCATTTTAGTAATTATATACAAAGTTTGCTTTCTATATTTTTGTAGTATTCATCTAGCAAGTTTAGGAAGTTCCTTTCTATCCTCAGTTGGCCAAGAGTTTTTTCTTTCTTTTTCCTTGCTTTAGTAGTCACAAATAAATGTTGAATTTTATCACTTTTTCTGTATATACTAAGAAAATGTATAAGGTCTACCTCCTTTATCCATTAATGTGATGAATTACAATAATCTGTTTTTTGATATGAAACTTATCTTATCCTGGGCTAAACACAACTTGGTCAGTGTTACGGATTAAATTGTGTTCCCTCAAAAGATGTTGAGTCCCTAATCCCTTGTACCTATAAAGACCTTATTTGTAAATAGGGTCTTTGTAGATATAATCAAGTTAAGATGAGGTCATTGTAGTGGGTCCTAATCCAGTATGACTGTTGTCTTTATAAGAGAGCAGAACACCATATGAAGACACAGAGACAGTGAGAAGACAGCCATATGAAGATGGAGGTAGAAATTAGAGTTATGCTACCACATGTTAAGGAATGCCTGGCATCACCAGAAGCTGGAAGAGGCAAGGAAGTATCCTCCTCTGATGACATGGCAGGAAACATAGCCCTGCTGACACTGACCTCAGACTCCTTGCCTTCAGCACTGAGAGAGTAAGTCTCTGTTGTTTTATTTTTTAAGTTATTTTAAAGATTCTTATTTATTTATATGAGAGAGCAAGAGGGGAGAGAGACATAGCATGAGAGGGGGAAGGAGCAGAGGGAAAGGGAGAGGGAGAGAGATAAGCAGACTACCTGCTGAGCATGGAACCTGATGCAGGGCTCGATCCCAGGACCCTGAGATCATGACCGGAGCCAAAGTTAGATGCTTAACTGACTGAGACACCCAGGCACCCCTTGTTGTTTTAAACTGCCCAGTTTGTGGTACTTTATTATAGCAGCCCTAAAAATGGATAAAGTTAAGTTTTCTTGCTGAGTTGGATTTAACCATATTACTTTATGAATTCAGCATCAATATGCATGAGTGAGATTGCCAAATATGTTCATGTTTTGTAGTTTCTGTTATGTTATCATGGTTATGGTAGTCTCATCAAATAAATGGGGGAATTCCCTCTTTTTATTTTCTGAGAGAGGGACCTTAGATTTGCCCTTTCCTTTACCATTTGGTGGAGACCTACAGAAAGCCATCCAGGCCTGGTATTTTATTTGTGGGAAGAGTTTTAGTTATGGATTAATTTCCCTGATGATAATTGGACTATTAGTTTACTTTTCTTCTTGTGTTAGTTTTGGTAAGTTACATTTTTAAGGAATGTCTCCATTTCATCTAGTTTTATTTCATCTCATTTTTACATTTACTGGTGTAAAATTGTTCATAATATTATTTTCTGTTCAATGCCATTTCTGAAGGCATATCTCCTGTTTTATTCTTAATACAGTTTAAAGATTTCTACCTTTTATCATGATAACTCTTGCCAATGATTTGTTAATTATTTTCAAGGAACCAATCTTTGGCAATTTATCTTCTCTATAGTATATTTGTTTTCTGTATCATTACTCATACATTTTCTATATTCCCTGGGCTTATTCTGTCATCTTTTACATATTATAATATTTAATGCTACAAATTTTCCACTAATTACTGCTTTAGTAACCACATCCCATAAGTTTGTATTTGCAGTATGTTTGTTATCTAATCTCAAGTATTTTCCAATTTCACTATGTATTTTCCTTTGAAATGAGTTATTTAAAGGAGTATTTTTAATTTCCAAACATGCATTATTTCCTTAGTTACCTTTTTTTTTTTGTAGCAAATATTAAGACCATTTAATTGTCATTAGGAGTTTGTTTGTATGATACAAATTCCTGAAAATTTTTGGAAGCTAGCTTCGTGGCTTAACACATGGCTCACAGTGTTCCATAGTATAGATATATCATGTATGGCCTATACAGAATGTGTCTTCTCCAAATCTGGAGGATAGTTCTATGTAGACATTAGCTTAAGGTTATTAATTGTGCAGTCATATTTTCTATACCTTATTGACATTTTATAGACAATTACCTTAAAATCTCTCACCATGACTGTGGAGTTGACAATTTTGACTTTATATATTTGAAGGCTATATTATTAGGGTTCATATAAGTTTATTCTTGTTATATCTTCCTGGTTAACTGAATTACTTACCAATATTTAACAACCTTTTTATCTCTGGTAATGCATTTGACTCTATAGTCCATCTTGCTTAGTGCTAATAGAGTTATGTCAGTCTTTTTTTTAACTAGTATTTGCTTGGTATATCTTTTTTCCATTATGAGACTTTCAGGGTTCTTATGTCCTTACGTTTTAGGTGTGTCTTTTTAAAGCAATGCATAATATTTTGAATTTTAATCTTATTTGGCCATCTTTGCCTTTGATCTGCAGGGTATAGTCCATTTACATTTATTGTACTATTTATTTGGATTGGGTTAAATCATCTTTTGCTTTGGGGCGCCTGGGTGGCTCAGATGGTTAAGCATCTTCCTTTGGCTCAGGTCAAGATCCCAGGGTCCTGGGATCAAGCCCCATATTGGGCTCCTGGCTCAGCAAGGAGCCTGCTTCTCTGTCTCCTTCTGCCTCTCTCCCTGCTCATGCTGTCTCTCTCTCTCTCTCTGTATCTCTGTGTCTCAAATGAATAAGTAAAATCTTTAAAAAAAAATCAGCTTTTGCTTTCCATTATATCTTCCCATTTTTATTGTTGTATCTCCACTTCCTTGCCTTCTTTTGGATTACTTTCTTTTGTTTATTTTTATTCATTTATTCATTTTATTCATTTTTTTCCTCTTCAACCTGTTTGGAAATTCTTTGTCTATTTTTTAACCCATAACCTAACTATTTTAACATGCATTCTTAACAAAGCCTAAGATAATTATTTATTCCCTACTCCTGAGTCATATGAGCATCTTAGAATACATTAATTTTGATCAGCCCCATGAAATCACATTCAATTGTTGACAAGTATTTTAATTCTAGCTAAATTATAAGTTATTATCATTTCTTTATTTTATCAATTTTTAAAATATTTTCCCCACATATTTTCTAATATTTTATACTTATCACTAATTCTTGCTGAGTGGGTTTTTTCTCTGGGATCAATTCCCTTCTGTTCATAAGTTCATGAAATTTTCCTTTATTGAAAGCCTTCTGGTAATAGCCTCTCTACCATTTTATTTGATAATTTTTTCCCAGATGTCTCTGAGTTTTATTTTATTTTTCAAATTGAGGTGTAATTGACACATAACATTACATTAATTTCAGATATACAACATAATGATTTGATATTTGTATACTGATAAGCTTTTTATTTTTCCTTCATTTTGAAAGATAACTGGGTATAGAACTGTATATTGACAGTAAAGGGTAATATGCTCACAATGAATGAAAATGTAGTAAACTTCAAGATAGGAATACAGACTATGAAAAAGGACTGAATGGAACATCTAGAACAGAAAAATACAATATTCAAATTAAGAAATAATCCTTTAAGAGTCTTAACAACATAGATGATTTAAAGCATGAGTTGGTTTACTTGAAAACTGATTAATACAAATTATTTAATCTATAACTCAGAAAAAAATAATAAATGAGTACTTGTAAAACTGTTGTGGCCATCTTAAAATAATAGATGGATCTTCCACCTAAAATCTGTTGGTGTATGAAGAAATTTATCATTTATATAACAAGGCCATTTGGGAGAGTTGGGTAGGCCTCTCAAGCTGATTTGGAAAGAGCTAAAGAAGTAGTGATTTGAGTCTCTTGCTGGTACTTAAGGAGGCTTTCTTACCAGTTTTTCCATATGTAGAATAAATGGGGAAAAGAGAAGGGCTTAGTTTAAAAGCTGTTACTTGTTACACAGACAATGTCAAAATGTTTAAAATATATACGATTAGTGTTCAGGAGGCAGAGGAAAAAGAGGATATGGCAGAAAAAATGTTGGAAGATATCACAGCTCAAAATGTACCGATTTGCTGAAGGATTTAAATATACAGCTTCAAGAAACTTGCAAACTCTGGCAAGATAAGCACAAAGACAACCACATCCAGTCAAACTGCTGAAAACCAAAAGTAAAAAGAAAATCTTGAAAACTGGTAAATAAAAATTACATGTGTGCCTCATCAGGCAAATTCCTAGGCCCAGGTGAACTAGTCATATAGTATATAACCAGTTCAATCAGGAGAAGAAACCACTTAGTAATTCAAGCTGTGGAAGTATAAAGAATTATTACACTATAATAGGAGAGTAACTATACAGATGTAAAGGGAACTCTAAAGGACAGTCTAGGACTGAGGGGGAATACCCACAGAATGATAAAGTTGAAAGGGAGAGTCTTCCCCAAAGCTGGAGTTAGACTTCATTGGACAAGATGTTATTGTGGCCTACTGGATGGTGAAGAAGTTCACTGGGTTGCTGTGGTTAGAGCTGGTCCATAGTTGGCAGGCAATCAGAAGATAACGTTCTGGGGTTATAGGTGAACTAAAGAAATGGAGCAGATGCACAGAAGCAGTAGGGTTGCTGTTGTGAGCACAAGGTCTTCAGAACATGAGTCCATATCAGGAAGGTCAGAGCAGGCAGTAATTTGGTCCAAGTTGTTGCTAAAGGGTTAAAAGTTCTGGGCAGGCACTGGGGGCATACACCACTGGATACCTCCCCACCCCTACATTGTTGCTGTTGATGGCTTATGCAGCAAGAATAAGAAAACAAAACAAAGCAAAACAAAACAGCAGACCAGAACAGAGAAGAGAAACCCCTTATTCCTGCAGTGTCTCTCTTGTGCCTTCTGCAGACTGACGATGAATTTGAATTTAAGACAGTACATTGATAATTAGCTTGTATGGTAAGTGATGTTTAAATTTATAAGAAATTGTCAGACTCTTTTCCAAAATATTTTACCATTTTTCATTCCTATAATGGTATGAATCAGAGTTCCAGATGGTATGGATGTTCTCACCAAAGCTTGGTATTGTCAGAGTTAAAATTTTATCCATTCTAATGTGTGTGTAGTAGTATTAAATTATTTTTGTTTGCATTTGCCTTAAGATTAACAGCATTTTTATGTGCTTATTTACCTTCCAAATATTTGCTTTGGTAAAGTGTCAGTTCAATTTTTTTTTGCCTAAATTTTGAAGCGGGTTGTTTATCTTTTTATTATTGAATTATAATTCTTTTTTAAAAAATATTCTGGGTATGAGACTTCCCTATTTTCTTTCCATGTGTGATTTATCTTTTCACTTGTTATCTTTAGAAGAGCAGGTAAGTTTAATTTTGATAGAGTTCAGTGTGTAAGTTTTGTAGGTTTATGCTTTTTCTGTCTTTCATTCTAAGAAATCTTTCCTAACCTAAATTCACAAAGATTTCTCCTCATGCTATCTTCTGGACTTTCTGTAGTTTTAACTTTCATATTAGATTAAATAATGAGTTCACTTCTGAGACATAATGGTTGATATTTGTTTATTTATGCATATGTCTTCTAATCACTCTAGTACGTTATGTTGAAAAAAACTTTTCTCTTTCCATTGACTTGCCTTGGTGCCTTTATTGAAAATCCATTGACCATATATGTTTAAGACTATTGGTTAAAACTGTGTTAAAGATTTTAACTATTGGTTAAAAACTGAATAAAGATATTCAACAGGATATCAGTCTGTACTTTTCTTCTGTGTTGTTACCTGGAATTGCCAGATTGCAAGGTTTGAGGGTACAATCTTTTATACGTCCGAGTCTTCTCAAGGTTTCCAACACCAACTGCAAGTTCAAGGGGATTCTCAAAATCAACTGCAGGTTTGATAATCATTAGAACTCATATAACTCATTGAAAGCTATCACATTCACAGCTGTGGCTTCTTAAAGGAAAAGGCTACATTAAATAAGCCAAGGGAAGAGATGCATAGGGCAAAGTCTGGGAGGATTCCAAACATGAAGTTTCTATCACCCTCAGGATATGTTATCCTCCTGACATCAGCGTCTGACAATTCACACAAAGTACTGACAATCAGGGAAGCTTATTTGAGCGTCTGTATTTGTATTTTGCATCTGTATCTCTATATTTAAAGGGGCTTTCTTGTAAATATCATATAAATAGAGTTTGTTTTTTTTAAAAAATCTAATCTCATAACCTGTGTTTTTTATGCTGAACATTTAGACCATTTCTATTTAAGTGATCATGATTTTGGTTAGGTTAAAATGTACCTTTCTGTCTTCTGTTTGATTTTTTTTTTTTTTTTTTGCTATCTTTCCTTTCTTTCTTGTCTTCTTTTGAATTAGTAGATTTTTTATGATTCCATTTTTCATTTGAGTTTACAGTATATATTTTTAACTTATCCCATTGTACCTTTATTTATTTATTTATTATTTATTTATTTTTTTAAAGATTTTTAAAAATTTATTCATTCAAGACACAGACATACAGAGAGAGAGAGAGAGAACATGAGTAGGGGGAGAAGCAGAGGGATGGAGAGAAGCAGGCCCCCCACTGAGCAGGGAGCCCTATGCAGGGCTCGATCCCAGGACTCTGGGATCATGACCTGAGCCAAAGGCAGACGCTTAACCATCTGAGCCACCCAGGCGCCCTCCCATTGTGCCTTTAAATATATTGTATCACTTCACCTATAGTCTAAGAATCTAACAACACTATACTTCCATTTATACTCTAGTCTTTTGCAATATTGTTATACATATTATTTCTACATAGTATAAATCTCACAATTCATTTTTATTTTTTCCATTAAACTACCAATTATTTTTTGAGATTTAAAAAGAAAGGAAATGCCTTTTATATTAACCACATATTTACCATTTCCACTGTTTATTCCTTTGTTTAGATCCAAATTTCCATACAGTTTCATTTTATTTTTGCCTGAAGAAATTTAACATTTCTCATAGTGCAGTATTGCTGGTGTGATTTCACTCAGCTGCTGTTAGTCTGAAAAATTATTCCTTTCATCTTTATTTTTGAAAATGATATTTGATGTGCATATATTTTGGAACTGACAGTTTTTCTCGTATTAGTTTAAAGATATCTCTTCATTGTCTTTTGACTTACATAATTTCTGACAAGAAGTCTATTTTCATAGTTTTCAATAGTTCCTCTCTATGTAATGCATCCTTTTTCTCTAACACTTTTAAGATTTTTTTTATCACTGGTTTTTAGAAATTTGACTATGATGCAATTTGACTTACTCTTTATCACATTTCTTCTGCTTGAGTTTCATGAACTTCTGGGACATGTTGGTTTTTAATTTTAATCATTATTTGGAAATTTTTCATTCATTATTTCTCCAAAAATGTTATCTGCCTCCTTGTCTTTTCTCAGATTCCATTTTTACATATGTAGTGCTGCTAGATCTGTTCCATGGATCACTGATGCTATGTTAATGTTATTTAATTATTTTTTTCTTGATGTTTTCCTTTGGATAGTTCCTATTGCTATATATTCAAGTTCAATAATGTTTTCTTCTCTAGTGTATAATTTGCTGTTAATCCCATCCATTATATTTTCCATTTGAAATACTGTATTTCTCATCTCTAGAGCTTCCACTTGTGTCTTTTTTGTATCCTTCATTTCCCTCTTCATCGTGTTGTGGATACATATACAATTGAACATATTGAGCATAGTCTCATTTAATGCTCTTCTATCATCTGTGTTATATTTAACTCATTTTATTTTCTTTTGTTTTATTTTCTGTTCTGTGTCATTTTCCTACATCTTCATGTATGTAATTAAAAAATTTAAACAAATTGATTTTAATAGAATTTAATTTTTAAAACATCATGAAATTCAAAAAGGACGAGGAATGTTCTAACTCTGAGAAGGTAGGAATCATTGACTTAGGCCAAAATTGATATTAAAATATTAGATTTGTATCAGAATGTCTCATTTGTATGTGCATTTTTTCTCTCATACTGTCTGCCTTCATTATTTTAAATGAGAAAATGAATATAAATAATTTTACCGAAATAATTCCACTCTCTATATGGTCTTTACTGATACCATGAAGAAACAGGGGCTCATTACTGCTGGACAGAGATGAAATTTTTGAGTCCCCAGTCAGAAACACTAACAGCAACTTGACTTCATTACAGTTCAGTGAAGATGGAAGACTAGACTCCCCACGCAGCATTTGCTGAGGGAGGGCATAGAGCTGAGGTTTTTCTCTGTAGTGTTTAGTTAGAATAGAGTGGTGATTGTAGAAAAGTATTCTTCCTGATCCTTTGGCTAGAGAAAAAGAGCAGAATTTTCTTGGAGTTTTGTTTTGTTTTGTTTTGTTTTGTTTTGTTTTTTTACATCTGCTGGCATTCCTGGATACAGCACACAGTGTGGGTATGTTAAGCCAAAGGAAGACCTAGGGAACTCATTGGTGTTGCTGTTTGGACCACAAGCTGGTCTGCCTTCTTCTCTCTACATTTCAAAATCTTATGTTTGGTTTATATATAATATTCAGGATTTTTCAGCTATACTCAGTTGGAGGAATAGGAAGAAGTTTCTATTCCATCTTATCCCAGAACCAAAAAGCAGGCCTGATAATTGTTGATTAGATATTGGATAAAATGAATTTTGTGTTTTTCAATGTTGATTTTTAAAGTCTTCCATTAGATGTTACTGGGATTTGTTTTAGGATGAAATTAAGTGATTTGAAAGAATTTTATTATTTCTAGGTTTACTTTTAAACTTTGTTGGAGTTGGTCCTGAGAAATCTTTGATCTAGAGCTAATTTGACCCCACTCCTAATGCAATATGCTCTTTAGGACTCTACTGAATGCCCTGTGTATTGGGATGTCTTTCCACATTGGCTACTGAAAAAATGAACTATTCCAAACCCTCTTTGAGCTTAAAGAGTTTGTTCTTCCTTTCTTACTGGTGGGACTTTTCCTGATCTTGTATAACATCCTTAAACTATCTACAGATCAGTTCTTAACCAAAATCTTCAGGGGCTCTTTCTGCAGACCTCCAGAAGGAATTCTTTCTGTATCTAGTTCATTCTTTGATATTTGGCCCCAAATCCTAGCCTTCTGTCTCCCTAAACTCTTCACACTGTTTCCTTAACTCAGCTAGGTCATGGGATTCTGTTTGGGTTTCTGCCCTCCCTGTGCTACAGCCTGGAAATTCTCTACAGAAAGTTGGTTGGGAAAATTGTTAGATTTGCCTCCTGTGTTTCCCTGTCATCCAGTGTTTAAAAATGGTGTCACACATTTTGTCCTGTTTTCTAATTTTTTAAGGGAAAATGTAAGTCCTTCCCCTCTTAATCCATCCTGTTGGAAATGGAAGTTCTTCCTTGCTCCTTATACCATCACTTCTTCCCTTCTAGTTTCAATTTTCTTCAATTAACTTTTTTCAGTTACTTTTCAATTACTAGGTCTATTTTTATGTATCTATCATCATCTATCATCTTGACTTTTTTTCTTTGTGTTTTGGCCAGAGTGACATATTCTAAGTGTTTAATTATTCGAAAATATATTTATCAAGCTACCTCTCTTTTTTTTTTAAGATTTTATTTATTATCTATTTATTTATTTTTTAAGATTTATTTATTTGTGAGAGAGAGAGAGAGTGAGAAAATGCATGAGCAGGGGGCAGTGGCAGGCAGAGGGAGAAGCCAGCTCCCCTCTGAACAAGGATCCTGATGCAGGACTCAATCCCAGGACCTTGGGATCATGGACTGAGCTGAAGGGATAGGCTTAACTGACTTGAGCCACCCAGGCACCCCAAATATAGAGTTTCTAGTCAGCGATTTTGGAGATTTTTTTCATTTTCAAAAATAAAATAATGTAACTGAAAAATTTATTTTCTGTCCTTCTACAACTATCAAACTTCTACCCTTCCTCCATTATTAAGTAAAAATAGTACTTATTCAGTAGTGTCTTCTCCAACCCCCAAGGCAGAGTTGACACAACAGTCTTTCCATTATATTACAAAATTGAAGGTGCTAACTTATACCACAATACAACTCAAATTTTCCATAAGAATATAAGAACCAAAATTATGACATTCTTTTTTTTTCTTTTTGGAATTTAAAATTTTTTATCGAGGTATTGACATGTAACATTATAATTATCAAATTAAAATGATTTGATATTTGCATACACTGTGAAATAATAACCACGATAAAACTAATTCTCATCCCAGGCATAGTTACACATTTTTTTTTTTTTATGATGAGAACTTTTAAGATTTACTCTATTAGCAACTTCCAAATATGCAATATAGTATTATTAATTATAGTCACCATGTTATACATTGTATCCCCATGAGTTTGTACTCTTTGACCCTCTTCACCCATTTTGCCCATCCTCATCCCCTCCCCTCTGGCAACCATCAACTTGTTTTTTTATATTTTTGTATTATGTTATGTTAATCACCATACATCATTAGTATTTGAAATAGTGTTCCATGATTCATTGTTTGTGTATAACACCCAATACTCCATGCAGTATGTGCCCTCTTTAATACCCATCACCAGGCTAACCCATCCTCCCACCCCCCTCCCCTCTAGAACCCTCAGTTTGTTTTTCAGAGTCCATTGTCTCTCATGGTTCGTCTCCCCCTCTGAATTCCCCCCCTTCATTTTTCCCTTCCTGCTATCATCTTCTTCTTCTTTTTTTTTAACATATAATGTATTATTTGTTTCAAAGCTACAGGTCTGTGATTTGAAAGTCTTACACAATTCACAGCACTCACCATAGCACACCCTTCCCAATGTCTATCACCCAACTACCCTATCCCTCCCACCCCCCACCACTCCAGCAAACTTTAGTTTGTTTCCTGAGATTAAGAATTCCTCATATCAGTGAGGTCATATGATACATGTCTTTCTCTGATTGACTTATTTTGCTCAGTATAATACCCTCCAGTTCCATCCATGTTGTTGCAAATGGCAAGATTTCATTCCTTTTGATGGCTGCATAATATTCCGGTGTGTGTGTGTGTGTGTGTCTGTGTGTATATATATATATATATATATATAATCACATCTTCTTTATCCATTCATCTGTTGATGGACATCTTGGCTCTTTCCATAGTTTGGCTATTGTGGACATTGCTGCTATAAACATTGGGGTGCACATACCCCTTTGGGTCCTTACATTTGTATCTTTGGGGTAAATACCCAGTAGTGCAATTGCTGGATCATATGGTAGCTCTATTTTCAACTTTTTGAGGAACCTCCATACTGTTTTCCAGAGTAGCTGCACCAGCTTGCATTCCCACCAACAGTGTACGAGGGTTCCCCTTTCTCTGCATCCCTGCCAACATCTGTTCTTTCCTGACTTGTTAATTTTAGCCATTCTGACTGGTGTGAGGTGGTATCTCATTGAGGTTTTGATTTGGATTTCCCTGATGCTGAGCAATGTTGTGCACTTTTTCATGTGTCTGTTAGCCATGTGGATGTCTTCTTTGGAAAAATGTCTGTTCATGTCTTCTGCCCATTTCTCGATTGGATCATTTGTTCTTTGGGTGTTGAGTTTGATGAGTTCTTTATAGATTTTGGATACTAGCCCTTTATCTGATATGTCATTTGCAAATATCTTCTCCCATTCTGTCGGTTGTCTTTTGGTTTTGTTGACTGTTTCTTTTGCTGTGCAAAAGCTTTTTATCTTGATGAGGTCCCAATAGTTCATTTTTGCCCTTGCTTCCCTTGCCTTTGGTGATGTTTCTAGGAAGAAGTTGCTGAGGCTGAGGTCGAAGAGGTTGCTGCCTGTGTTCTCCTTTAGGATTTTGAGGGACTCCTGTCTCACATTGAGGTCTTTCGACCATTTGGAGTCTATTTTTGTGTGTGGTGTAAGGAAATGGTCCAGTTTCATTCTTCTGCATGTGGCTATCCAATTTTCCCAACACCATTTGTTGAAGAGACTGTCTTTGTTCCATTGGACATTCTTTCCTGCTTTGTCAAAGATGAGTTGACCATAGAGTTGAGGGTCCATTTCTGGGCTCTCTATTCTGTTCCATTGATCTATGTGTCTGTTTTTGTGCCAGTACCATACTGTCTTGATGATGACAGCTTTGTAATAGAGCTGGAAGTCCGGAATTGTGATGCCACCGGCTTTGCTTTTCTTTTTCAACATTCCTCTGGCTATGCGGGGTCTTTTCTGGTTCCATACAAATTTTAGGATTATTTGTTCCATTTCTTTGAAAAAAGTGGATGGTATTTTGATGGGAATTGCATTGAATGTGTAGATTGCTCTAGGGAGCATTGATATCTTCACAATATTTGTTCTTCCAATACATGGCATGGAACGTTTTTCCATTTCTTTGTGTCTTCCTCAATTTCTTTCATGAGTATTTTATAGTTTTCTGAGTACAGATCCTTTGTCTCTTTGGTTAGATTAATTCCTAGGTATCTTATGGTTTGGGTGCAATTGTAAATGGGATTGACTCCTTAATTTCTCTTTCTTCTGTCTTGTTGTTGGTGTATAGGAATGCCACTGACTTCTGTGCACTGATTTTTATCTCCTGCCACTTTACTGAATTCCTGTATGAGTTCTAGCAGTTTTGGGGTGGAGTTTTTTGGGTTTTTCACATAAAGTATCATATCATCTGCAAAGAGGAGAGTTTGACTTCTTCTTTGCTGATTTGGATGCACTTTATTTCTTTTTGTTGTCTGATTGCTATGGCTAGGACTTCTAATACTATGTTGAATCGCAGTGGTGATAGTGGACATCTTTGCCGTGTTCCTGACCTTAGGGGTAAAGCTCTCAGTTTTTCCTGTTGAGAATAATATTCGCTGTAGGTTTTTCATAGATGGCTTTTATGATATTGATATATGTACCCTCTATCCCTACACTGTGAAGAGTTTTGATCAAGAAAGGATGCTGTACTTTGTCAAATGCTTTTTCTGCCTTGAGAGGATCATATGGTTCTTGTTCTTTCTTTTATTAATGTATTTTATCACATTGATTTATTTGTGGATGTTGAACCAGGCTTGCAGCTGAGGGATAAATCTGACTTGGTTGTAGTGAATAATCCTTTTAATGTACTGTTGGATCCTATTGGCTAGTATTTTGGTGAGAATTTTTGCATCCATGTTCATCAAGGATATTGGTCTGTGATTCTCCTTTTTGATGGGGTCTTTGTCTGGTTTTGGGATCAAGGTAATGGTGGCCTCATAAAACAAGTTTGGAAGTTTTCCTTCCATTTCTATTTTTTGGAACAGTTTCAGAAGAATAGGTATTAATTCTTTAAATGTTTGGTAGAATTCCCCTGGGAAGCCATCTGGCCCTGGGCTTTTGTTTTTTGGGAGATTTTTGATGACTGCTTCAATTTCCATAGTGGTTATAGGTCTGTTCGGGTTTTCTATTTCTTCCTGGTTCAGTTTTGGTAGTTGATACCTCTCTAGGAATACATCCATTTCTTCCAGATTACCTAATTTGCTGGCATATGATTGCCCATAATATGTTCTTATAATTGTTGTATTTCTTTGGTGTTGGTTGGGATCTCTCCTCTTTCATTCTTGATGTTATTTATTTATGTCATTTCTCTTTTCTTTTTAATAAGTCTGGCCAGGGGTTTATCAATCTTGTTAATTCTTTCAAAGAACCAGCTCCTAGTTTTTTTGATCTGTTCTACTGTTCTTTTGGTTTCTATTTCATTGATTTCTGCTCTGATCTTTATTATTTCTCTTCTCCTGCTGGGTTTAGGCTTCATTTGCTGTTCTTTCTCCAGCTCCTTTAGGTATAGAGTTAGGATGTGTATTTGAGACCTTTCTGTTTCTTGAGAAAGTCTTGTATTGCTATATACTTTCCTCTTAGGACTGCCTTTACTGCATCCCAAAGATTTTGAACAATTGTGTTTTCACTTTCCTTGGTTTCCATGAATTTTTAAAATTTTTCTTTAATTTCCTGGTTGACCCATTCATTCTTTGGTAGGATGCTCTTTAGCCTCCATGTATTTGAGTTCTTTCCGACTTTTCTCTTGTGATTGAGATCTAGTTTCAAAGCTTTGTGGTCTGAAAATATACAACGAATGATCCCAACATTTTGGTACTGGTTGAGACCTGATTTGTGACCTAGGATGTGTTCTATTCTGGAGAATGTTTCATGGGCACTAGAGAAGAATGTGTACTCTGTTGCTTTGGGGTGGAATGTTCTGAATATATCTGTGAAGTCCATTTGGTCCAGTGTGTCATTTAAAGTCTTTATTTCCTTGTTAATCTTTTGCTTAGATGATCTGTCCATTTCATTGAGGGGGGTGTTAAAGTCCCCCACTATTACTGTATTGTTATCAATGTGTTTCTTTGCTTTTGTTATTAATTGGCTTATATAATTGGCTGCTCCCATGTTAGGGGCATAGATATTTACAATTGTTAGATCTTCTTGTTGGATAGACCCTTTAAGTAGGATATAGTGTCCTTCCTCATCTCTTATTATAGTCTTTGGTTTAAAATCTAATTTGTCTGGTATAAGGATTGCCACCTCAACTTTCTTTTGGTGTCCATTAGCATGGTAAATGGTTTTCCACCCCCTCACTTTCAATCTGGGGGTGTCTTTGGGTCTAAAATGAGTCTCTTGCAGGTAGCATATTGATAGGTCTTGTTTTTTTAATGAATCTGATAGCCTGTGTGTTTTGATTGGGGCATTTAGCCCATTTACATTCAGGGTAACTATTGAAAGATATGAATTTAGTGCCATTGTATTGCCTGTAAGGTGACTGTTACTGTATATTGTCTGTGTTCCTTTCTCGTCTATGTTGCTTTTAGGCCTTTGCTTAGAGGACCCTTTTCAATATTTATTGTAGGCCTGGTTTCGTGTTTGTAAATTCCTTTAGTTTTTGTTTGTCCTGGAAGCCTTTTATCTCTCCTATTTTCAATGACAGTCTACCTGGATATAGTATTCTTGGTTGCATATTTTTCTCATTTAGTGCTCTGAAGATATCATGCCAGTCCTTTCTGGCCTGCCGGGTCTCTGTGGATAGGTCTGTTGCCAATCTAATGTTTCTACCATTGTAGGTTACAGATCTCTTGTCCCAAGCTGCTTTCAGGATTTTCTCTTTGTCTCTGAGACTCTTAAGTTTTACTATTAGATGTCAGGGTGTTAACTTATTTTTATTGATTTTGAGGGGGGTTCTCTGTGCCTCCTGGAATTTGATGCCTGTTTTCTTCCCCAAATTAGGGAAGTTCTCTGCTATAATTTGCTCTAGTATACCTTCTGCCCCTCTCTCTTTCTTCTTCTTCTGGGATCCCAATTAATCTAATATTGTTTCATCTTATGGTATCACTTATCTCTTCAGTTCTGCCCTCGTGATCCAGTAGTTGTTTATCTCTCTTTTTCTCAGCTTCTTTATTTTCCATCATTTGGTCTTCTATATCACTAATTCTCTCTTCTGCCTCATTTATCCTAGCAGTTAGAGCCTCCATTCTTTTATTTCTTTTTTTTATGTTATGTTAATCACCATACATTACATCATTAGTTTTTGATGTAGTGTTCCATGATTCATTGTTTGTGCATAACACCCAGTGCTCCATGCAGAACGTGCCCTCTTTAATACCCATCACCAGGCTAACCCATTCCCCCATCCCCTCCCCTCTAGAACCCTCAGTTTGTTTTTCAGAGTCCATCATCTCTCATGGTTCATCTTCCCCTCCAATTTCCCCCCTTCATTCTTCCCCTACTGCTATCTTCTTCTTCTTCTTCTTTTCTTAACATATAATGTATTATTTGTTTCAGAGGTACAGATCTGTGATTCAACAGTCTTGCACAATTCACAGCGCTCACTATAGCACATACCCTCCCCAATGTCTATCACTCGGCTGCCCCATCCCTCCCACCCCCCACCACTCCAGGAACCCTCAGCTTGTTTCCTGAGATTAAGAATTGCTCATATCAGTGAGGTCATATGATACATGTCTTTCTCTGATTGACTTATTTTGCTCAGCATAACACTCTCCAGTTCCATCCACGTCATTGCAAATGACAAGATTTCATTCCTTTTGATGGCTGCATAATATTCCATTGTATATATATATACCACATCTTCTTTATTCATTCATCTGTTGATGGACATCTTCGCTCCTTCCACAGTTTGGCTATTGTGGACATTGCTACTATAAACATCAGGGTGCACGTACCCCTTTGGATCCCTACATTTGTATCTTTGGGGTAAATACCCAGTAGTGCAATTGCTGGATTGTATGGTAGTAGAACCTCCATTTTTGATTGCACCTCATTAACCGCCTTTTTGATTTCAACTTGGTTAGATTTTAGTTCTTTTATTTCTCCAGAAAGGGTTTCTCTAATATCTTCCATGCTTTTTTCAAGCCCAGCTAGTATCTTTAAAATCATCATTCTGAACTCTAGTTCTCACATCTTACTAATGTCTATATTGATTAGGTCCCTGGCAGTTGGTACTGCCTCTTGTTCTTTTTTTTTTTGAGGTGATTTTTTCCATCTTGTCATTTTGTCCAGAAGACAGTAGATGAATGAGAGAAAAAAATGCTAACAGGGTGACAATGACCCCAGAAAAATATACACTAAACAAATCAGAAGAGACTTGAAACTGGGGGAAAAGAAAGGGAAAGAAAGAAAAAAGAAAAAAAAGAAAAAGAAAAAGATTAAAAACAAACAAACAAAAAACAGAATATGGTCAAATATGATCAGGCTGGTGCATAGATCAGTGCCACACTCTAGATTTTGGGCATATTTTGGTCTGTTAGAAGAAAGTGCCTCCCAAAATTTTAAAGAAAGAAAACTTATGTATGTACAAAAGTAAGGGTAAATATGATGAAAGGATGGAATATGACTGTAAAGATGAAAATTATAAAAGATTTTATAAAAGGAATTGATAAGATAAGAAGTTGGTTGAAAAAAGAAAAAAGAGGATTTAAAAAAAAAGGGAGAGAATGTGATCAGGCAGGAGACTAGAACAAAGCCATACACTAGAGATTTAGGGTATATTTTGGTCTGTTAGAAGAAACTGTATCTCAAAATTTTAAATAGAGAACAACTTATATATATACCAAAAATAAGATTAACTACTATGAAGGAATAGAATATGACTCTAAAAATGAAAAATAAAAAAGATTTTTTAAAAAAGGGATTGATAAAATGTTGGTTGGAAAAGGGAAAAAGAAAAATTCAAAAAAAAAAAAAAGAAAGTAAAAAAAAATTAACTTTGAAAGACTAAAGAATCATGGGAAAAAAGCCATGAATTCTATGTGCATTATTCCCCTAGCACTGGAGTTCTGCCGTTCTCATTGATAGGTAAACTTGGTCTTGGCTGGCTGTTCTTGCTGATCTTCTGGGGGACGGGCCTGTTGCTGTGGTTCCCAAATGTCTTTGCCGGAGGCGGAATTGCCCCGCCCTTCCCCGTCTGGGCTAAGTGATCTGCTCGGGTTTGGTCAGGAGCTTTTGTTCCCTGCAAGCTTTCCCTACAGCTTTGGAGGCTGAGAGTGAAATGGCAGCCTCCCAATCTCCACCGTGGAGGATCCGAGAACTCAGGGCCCTCTCCTCAGTGTGCCCCCAGAGAAAAGCAGTCAATCATTCCCGTCTCCCCGGTCTCCGGCCACGCTCCGTGCTCACCTGGCCTGTGACTGAGCATTTCTATCTCTGGCACCCGACCGTGGGTGGAGTCTCCAAACCCAGCAGATCCCTGCAGTGCGCTCCCATGCTGCTCCTCCCGGGGGAGCAAGGGGAGTTTCCCCGGATCTGCCGGATCTGCGCTTGTCACGTCCCTGCTGGAAGAGCAGTGGCCCGACTGTGCCACAGATTGGGGTTTAGGGCAACCCTGAGCTGAGAACCTCTCCTTGGCTCCATCTGTGCAGTCGGCTTCCCTGCTCCGATACCTGGTAGCTCTGCTGCACTCAGCCACCCCCGGTCTTTCTGTGACCCTGAGGGTCCTGAGACCACACTGTCCCGCGAGGGTTCCACCCCCCGCTTAGCCACTGGAGTGACGTCCCTCAGTGGAGCAGACATCTAGAAGTTCTGATGTTGTGCTCTGCGGCTCTATCACCTGCCAGTAGCAGCCAAGGGAGGCCCCCTCCCCCACCATCTATCTTCCCGAATATCACATTGGATTCACTTCTCCGCACGTCCTACCTTCCAGAAAGTGGTCGCTTTTCTGTTCAGAGAGTTGCTGCTATTCTTTTCTTCGATCTCCTGTTGAGTTCATAGGTGTTCAGAATGGCTTGATCCCTATCTAGCTGAATTCCTAGGACCAGACAAAATTTAGGTCTTCTACTCCTCTGCCATCTTGCTCCTCCCCCAAAACTATGACATTCTTGGAGAAAACTTACATGTATATCTTCTTGATCTTAAACTGGCAATGGTTTCTTAGATATGATATCAAAAGCATGGTCAAAGAAAAAATAAGGCAATCAGACTTCATCAAATTTAAAAACTTGCACATCATTAAAAACCTGCACACCAAAGGACACTACCAAGAAAATGGAAAGACAACCTAACCTGAAGAATGAGAGAAAATGTTTGCAAATCATCTATCTGATAAGGATTTAGTATACAAATATACAAAGAATTCTTAGAACAACAATAAAAAGACAAATAATGCAATTAAATAATGGACAAAAGTTTTGAATAGACATTTGTCCAAAGAAGATGTTATTAAATACATGAAAAGATGCTTAATTTCATTTGGGGGAATGCAAATCAAGACCACAAGAATGGCTATAAGAACAAACAAACAAATAAACAGAAATTGACAAGTGTTGAAGAAAGTGAAAGGTATTCATACATTGCTGGTTGCAGTGTAAAATGGTACAACCACTTTGGAAAATAGTCTGGCTGTTCCTTAACATTAAACAAGAGTTACCATATGCCCCAGTATTCTATTCCTAGGTATATATCCAAGAGATTTGAAGCATATGATTACACAAAAACTTATACATGAATATTCATAGCAGCATTATTTATAAGCATCAAAAAGTGGAAACAACACAAATGTTCATCAACTGATGAATGGATGAACAAAATGTATTAAACCTGGCTGATGGGTTATTTATTCAAAGAAGAAATGAAGCAGTGATATGAGCTACAGCATGGATAAAACTTGTGAACATTATGCTTCATGAAAGAAGCCAGGCACAAGAGCCACCTAGTATGATTTTATTTATATGAAATGTTTAGAAGAAACAAATTCATATAGTCAGAAGATATATTATGATTTCCATGGGATGAGGTGAAGGGGGAAGTGGGGAGGCATTCCTAATGGGTACAGGGTTTATTTTCAAGATGATGACCAGGTTTTGGGATTAGATAGTGATGATGGTTACACAACCTTGTAACTACACTAAAAATGGCTGAATTGTACATTTTAAATGGTGAATTTTGTAGTATGTTATTTATATCTTAATGAAAAATGAATATTCTAAGGCAATCAGCTCAGACCAATCTGACTCAAATTTCTCTGCTATCCTATAAAAAGTCAGGAGAAAATTTGCCAAATGTTAAGGCATAAAGGTCCACCCATATTTCAAATGTCAAGGTAATTTATTTTTTATTTTTTAAAGATTTATTTATTTATTAGAGAGAGAGAGAGAGAGAGTGTGAGCATGTGTATTCAGGGGAGGGGCAGAGGCTGAGGAGCAGAGAATCCCAGGAAGACTCCCTGCTGAGGATGAAGCCTTGCTCGGGGCTCAATCTCAGGACCTGAGATCAGGACCTGAGCCAAAACCAAGAGTCAGATGCCCGACCTACCAAGCCACCCAGGTGCCCCCAAATGTCAAGGTAATTTATAACTTGGAAGATGTATTCTTGCCAAATGCAGTTGATGAAAATTAATCACTGCAGTGATTGTGATGTGAAAATACACTAGTGTATCTTGGAGCCATTTAAGATAGTGTAAGATTGTAAACAAATGTAAGCTAATTTAATGTGTAACAACTTACTCTTGAAAGATAGATGAAAACATCAAAAATAATACAGGCATACCTCATTTTGTTGTGCTTCACTTTATTTTACTTCACAGATACTTTAAAAAAAAAACAAATTAAAAGTTTGTGGCAACTCTAAATTGAATAATTCTACTGGCACCATTTTTTTCCAATAGCATCTGCTCACCCTGTGTCTCTGTGTCACATTTTGGTAACTCTTGCAACATTTCAAACTTTTCCCACTGTTATTATATTTGTTATGGTGATTGGCAATTATGACTTGCTGAAAGCTCAGATGATGGTTAGCGTTTTTTAGCAATATTTTTAAAATAAGATATGTACTTTTTTAAGACAATGTTATTTGCACACTCAATAGACTATAGTATAGTGTAAACATAACTTTTATATGCATTGAGAAACCAAAAGTTCAGTTGACTTGTTTTATTGAGATACTCATTTTATTGCCATGGTCCAGAACCAAACTCACAATATCTCTGAGGTATGCCTGTAATGTAATGAAACCCTGGACTTAAAATCTAGATAATATTTATAAAGACTGAAAGAGGTGGAGGGGAGATTTTTTGAATAGGAGGACTTAAATAGATTTCTGTGTCACTTGTCACTCTGACAATTAGATAAACATAAATTAAAATATTCTGAAAAATCCTGAGGATAATCACTGAGTTAAAAACAAGAAAAAAAATCTTTCAAAAGAAATAGACAAAAAAAGCAGAAAAGTACTGTCTGTGCAGAAAACAAATTGGCAAATAAATAGCAAGAGAAGCATAAAAACAGAAAACAGAGAACAAGAAGACAAAACAAGGCCAAATGTAATATTTATAAGAACAAAAGTGAATGCATTAAAAACACAAAGACTCAAATTGAATCAGGCAAATGAAAAGAAACCAAAAAAATAAATCAGGGCTTGAAACATTAAAACATTAAAATCAGACAAAGGCCAAAATAATTACATGGAATAAAGAGAACCCCTTTATATTGCAAAAAGCACACAATTCACAATGATGATATATACAACATTAATCTTTACGTGCTGAATAATCTGTTCTCAAAATATACAAAACAAAACTCTTAAAATACAAGGAAGAGATGATGGAAATCTCTTTTAGTCAGAGATTTTGACTATCTTTCCTACTCTATGTGATCAAATAAATTCATAGAGGATTAGGGGAATATTATTGATAAGGTTAATTTAATAGATACATATGAAACTTTGTAAGCAATAAAAGGATATGTACCTCTTTCTATGTCATTTGGGCATCCATAAAAATTGATAATTTATGAGACCAGAAAGAAATATCTTAATAAATTCCTCAAAAAATAAACATTTTATCATAATCAAGTTAAAATGAAAACTAGTAACAATGATTTAATTCCATCAAAAACTACAGCTTGATCATTGAAAAATCAGCTTCACTTTACTTCTCCTAATTATGTATTAAGTCAAAAAGAAGAAAATGAAAAATGAATTTATCAATAATGATATCCACACCATACTTTAGAATAAAATATATTGCCCTTACTAGCTATATTATAAAATATATTTAAAATCATCGAGTAAATCAATTTGACATCATATAAAAATACAAAAATAACTTAAAGGGAATAGTAGGAATTAAAAATGTAAAATCAAAAATTAGTGAATTACAAAATAGAAAAAAGTCAAATTGATAAAAATATTCCAAGAGCTATCTTCCTAAAATGTCCAATTAATAGTCAACCCTCTGGCAAGGCTGATTGGAAGACCAGAAGAGACAAATCTCTGTTATTATAGATCTAATAATAACATGATTACCAACAATAATATCAACGACTTCATCCACTTATTGAACACTTACTATGAACCAGATACTGATGGCTTCATATAGACAATTGTTGAGTTTGGGATTCAAAATCACATTTCCTGCATTTAAATTTTATGCTGTGGGCTATTAGCGACCTCTATTCCTTCTGTCGTAAAGTTAGGATAATATTAACACCTACTTCGTCTGACAGTCATGGAGATTTTACATGACAAACATTTACATGACAAACATGTAAAATACTGACAGCAATATGTGGCATATCATATGTACTTAAAAAAGTCAGTTTTTTAAATGATTTTATTTATTTATTTGACAGAGCACAAGCAGGGGGAGCAGCAGGTAGGGCAAGCTGCATGGGCAGAGGTAGACTCCCTGCCGAGCAGAGACTCCTCAACAAGGGACTCGATCCCAGGACCCTGAGATCATGACCTGAGCAGAAGTCAGACGCTTAACCAGCTGAGCCACCCAGGCAACCCTAAAAAAGTCCTAAGCTGCAGGTAGAGAATACATCATTTAGAACTGTATTTGATGTGAATAATTTGATGTGTCTTCTATAGTGGTTTAAATAAGTAAGAATTATATTTTCTTCATGCAAGAAGAACTGTAGAAGTAAGAAGTCCAGAGCTGGAAAAGCAGCTCAACACCACATGAAGCACCAGGACTTTGTGGCATATAGATACGCTACACACACACACACACACACACACACTCTCTCTCTCTCTCTCTCTCTCATATTATTCAGCCATAAAGAAGAAAGAAATCCTGCCATTTGTGACAATATGGATGGACCTTGAGGGCATTATGCTAAGTGAACTAAGTCAGACAGACATATTGTGTGATCTCACTTACAAAAAAAGAGATCAGGTTTGTGGTCACCAGAGGCAGGAGGTGCAGGGTGGAGTTATTGGATGAAGGTGGTCAAAGGTACAAACTTCCTGTTATAAGATAAATAAGCATTGGGGTTATAATGTATAACATGTTGACTATAGTTAACACTGCTGTCTGGCATGTTAAAAATTACTGAGAGAGTGGATTCTAAAAATTCTCATCTCAAGGAAAAAATATTTTTCTCTTTCTTTTTTTTTCTTTTTGTATTTATTTGAGGTGATGGATATTAAGCAAATTTACTGTGATAATCATTTTGCTGTATATGTAAGTCATTACGCTGTATACCTTAAACATATACAGTGCCATGTGTCAATTATGTCTTAGTAAAACTGAAAGAAAAAAAAAGCAATGGGACTTCTTTTAGCTTCTTATTTTGCTTTTCTTTCTCAGTGACTATCACCCTTGTGGTCACAAGATTTCAGGGGTACCTCCAGGCATTGCCTCTGCAGTCCAGGCAGGAATAAGGGAGAAAGTTGAAAGCTTTATCTTTATGAGGTTGTATTTTTTTATTTGAAAAGAAAGCACTCCCCACTGACTTTTCACTGACCAGAAATGCATTGCACAGATAATACTAATTGCAAAGCACACTGGGAGATTAAGCATTTTTAGCTGAGTACGATGCTATGCCTAACAAAATATAGTAAAGGAGAGGAAGCAATGGATCTTGGGTAGGTAACGCAGTATCTCTCATGGAGAGGTGTAAAAGTTTTAATGTGTACTAGTACAATATTTTAATAAATGGGATGATTGTCAGTATATATACATATATATATATTTCCCGATTCAAAAAAGAGGAAGCTTTGAATGATTAATAAGATTTTAAGATTTTTAAAAATTTATTATTTTTTAAAAGATTTTATTTATTTATTTCAGAGAGAGAGAGCACGGAAACATGAGCAGGGGGAGGGGCAGAGGGAGAAGCAGACTCCCGGCTGAGCAGAGACCCTGGGGTTAGGACCTGAGCCAAAGTCCAATGCTTAACTGACTGAGCCACCCAGGCGCCCGAGATTTTTTAAAATTTAAATAATTACATTAAAAAGGACACCAAGCCAGGGGGATTGCACAAGCAACATGTTTTTTAATTCTTCGAGCACACATTGTATCCATTAGTTTTTAAAATGTCCCAAAGGATCCCCAAAATAGGAAACATCTCTATTTGTGTTACAAAGATGGCAAAAATCTTGTTACCTGACAAAAATTGCTCAAAGAAAAGAAATGTAGGCCAAACTTATTTATGCATGGAGATAAAAATGCTAGAAAAAATATAAGTAAATACATTTTAGTATGTACAGTTACCAATAACATGTTACAACTAAGGATTTATTCCTGGAAATCAAGAGTGGATAAATATTTGGCAATCTGTTTGTATATTCATTCCATCAAATAGGTAAAATGTGAAAAACTATTCACAAAATCTCCTAATAAATTATACAGATTATTCCTTAATATTATATAAGTATGCCCCAAACCAACAATAGCCACCATTATAGTTGATGGCATTTCCATTATAGTCAGGAACAATAAAATGATGCTCATGTTCAAAAATATTCTTTTATCTTAAAAAGAAATGAATATGATTATCAAAAGGAAGGAAACAAAATTATCATTTACCAATGATATGTGTTGCTATCCAAAAATTTCTATAGACTATTAAGTCAATTCAGTATATTGGTTATGCAAAAATATACAAACATTAAGTAATTAGAAATCATTAGTTTGAAAACATGATAAAAATCTAAATCCAACACCAAATATAAACTAGGTGTTAACCTAACAAATTTATGTAGAACCTGTACGGGAAAACATCTTAAACTTCACTGAAGGAGTTAAAAGAAGACTCTTTAGATGTGGAACTATTTCATGTTGCTCATAGGAAAAGACCTAGCATTATAAAGATTATATTATATTATTTTTCCAAATTAGCCTGTAAATATCCTATATTTTAGTCAAATTTTAATGGGATTTTTTTTTCAAAACTTGGCAATATTATTTTTAAAGTCACAGGAAGAACAAACTAACAATAATAGCAAAGATAATTGTGATAAAAAGGGTTTCTAAGGCACTAATTGTCTTACTAGAAATTAAACATATTGGGCTTTTAATAATTTAAACAGTAAGATTGTGCAGGGATAGATAGATGTGTAAAATAGAAAAGAAATGCACACAGAAATCTAAATATGGCAAATGCTTTACCTTGTGACTCCGTCTCATAGGTAGCTCCCCTCACCCACAAATGACATTACTCTTATGGTCTTCTCCAGTCCTCCACGGTGCAGAAAGGACCCCAAATTAGCTCAGTGTCCATATGTGCAATTTGTGAAATTGTAGATTGATTTCTCAATGCCATTACTATTTTATCTTCAAAACTCAAATACCTGGATCCCATTCCCTGACAGTCCCCAGTACTTCTGGCTGTCCTTTTCAGCAACTCATAGATTCCCTCATCAGTGGAGTCCACTGTCTGTGCGGCCCCTCTAGCTACTCATTTCCTAACTGAACAGTAACTATCTGAAACATTCTTTTTTCTCCAGTTTTCTATTTTGCCACCTTCCTCTCTTGATTCCCAGAAGCCAACTTTGCCTTTTCCTTCAGTGAGAAAATGGAACACCTCCCTTTCTTTAAATTTCTACCACTGTAACTACAATCTTAATTACATCCCCACTTGTTATTTCCAGCTACTCTCTTTTCCCCATGGAAAAGGGGGGGATTTAAAAAATTTTTTAAAAATTTTTTCTGCCAAGGCTAATATCACTGCCACTTCTCTGTATAACTTTCCTCATCTCTTTAGGGACTTCCCTAGATTTGTCCCATTTCTTGGTCTTTCTTCACTGACTCTTTTAGGATATTTTAGTTCTCAGGTCTGCTCCATCTTCAAAGAAAGCCTCCCTTACTCCAATACCTACTGCTTCCCTCTCTTCTATTCCAAAGACAAGCTTCTAGAAAATGTTATGTACATTTCCAATTTACTTCAAAACTGCTTTCATTTAATCCAGGGGAAACCTACTATTTGGGTTCTTGGATCCAGTATTATAGAATACCATTTTCCAGGTAAGCAAATAATTGCAAGTAACAGAATGCTTTAAGTGAGTGAAAGTTTATCTTTTTTAAATCTTTCCTCACATAAGAAGAAGCCCAGAGAAAAGAAGTTCATGATTATCAGTAATGTTATTTATCTTATGTCTTTGCTTATTTTTTTTTATTAACTTGATCTATTGTTTTCTGATAAGGTTTTGTTCAATGGCTTAATCAATTGTTGCTTTATACATTTAGGCTAGGGTTAGATTTAGATTTTGTGGGGCTTAACAACTACACAAATTGGGTCACCTGGGTGGCTCAGTCGGTTAAGCATCTGACTCTTGATTTTGGCTCAGGTTATGATCTCAGGGTCGTGAGATTGAGCCCCAAGTCAGACTCCATGCTGGGCATAGAGCTTGTTTAAGATTCGTTCTCTCCCTCTCCCCACCCCTCTCTCTAAAAAAACAAAACTATACAAATCAGAGAAACTTCTTGATGAAAAAGAACACAAAAGTACGAATACAAAATTTTTAGATCCCCGACAGGGATTTGGAAGGGACCTTTTCAAGCAAAGGGCTTCAAAATTAAAGCTTTGTTAGCATCAAGGTAAGTTTGTCACTGGGTGACAAATGCCCTTATTGAATAAATAAATTTATTATTTAAAGGAGTATATGCTCATGTTTTATTTTCTTGATTTATTATGTTTTAGATCATAGATTGGGGGCACAGAAAAGGGAACTGTCATGCATCCGTTAGTTTTTTTTACCATTTATTTAAGCATTAACTTCTTTTTTTTTTTAAGACTTTATTTATTTATTTATTTGACAGAGAGAGACAGCGAGAGAGGGAACACAACCAGGGGGAGTGGGAGAGGGAGAAGCAGGCTTCCTGTGGAGCAGGACCCAGGACCCTGGGATCGACCTGAGCCGAAGGCAGTCGCTTAACGACTGAGCCACCCACGTGCTCCAAGCATTAACTTCTTGATTATCAGTGCTTGTCAGGAACTTTCAGGAATTGAGGATTCATTGGTTAAAATAAGATATAGACTTTGCTTTAGTACTATTTACAGTCTGCTGGGTGAGTGGGGAGAGGGAGAGACAGAGAGAGAAAGAGAGAGACTCAAACAAGTAAATAAACATAC
This sequence comes from Mirounga leonina, assembly GCF_011800145.1. Lineage (NCBI taxonomy): Eukaryota > Metazoa > Chordata > Mammalia > Carnivora > Phocidae > Mirounga > Mirounga leonina. The sequence continues at coordinate 10,703,212 of NW_023270709.1, forward strand.
AGTTCTGAAGTATGATAAATACTATAAAGAAACTGACAAGATATAGGATTGGAATTACCAACTTGGACATGGCCTTTAGGAAGGGTATATTTAAGATGAGGTTTTGAAGAGTAAGAGGGAGCCCACAATATGAAGTGTGGGTAAGAAGAGTGTAGGCAGAAGGAAGAATACCCTGAGGTTGGAAGGCGCATGGTGTACTTGAAAAGGCCTATGGGAACTAGCAGGTCTGGAGATCTGTGAAGAGGACAGAAGAGTGACAGGTGATAAACTTGGAGAAGTGGGCAAAGGCTAGCTAATGGCCAGTTTAGACCTGAGGGAGCAAGAGTGATGAATGAGGGAGAGTGAAATGGGGAAAAGGGAAAGTTAATAAAAGAGTTTACTGAGCACAATACAAATTGCCTGGTACCTAATTACTCTGAGAAGCCCTAGGAATTCCGAGGGGCCCCCACATCCAACTTCTTCTCATAGATCCCTTCCTGGTTAATAAGGCATAGGCAGTATTTATCCGCTTAACAGGATACATTTGAATACCTTCAGTTTAAAAGGGTTCAGAATCAAATTAAAAATACAGTTATGATATATTTATATTCTTAGATAACTGCCCTCAGAGGAGTTTACTATTTAAGTATCACCTACCATGGACTCTCCTTCCCAACAAACATCTTTGCATATTGCAATATTGCATGGCAATGCTTTCCCTCTCTCTATGTGTAAATAGTGGGATATATAATGGAATATATAATTGGATACATAATGGCATTTGAAATTTATATATATATACACACACACACGAGGGGTTATTTTTTTGTGCAAATGTCTTGAGAAGCATTGATGGTAAATGGTGGGCAACCTCCTGAATGTGTGTTGTTGCCAAGTCTTGGAGAGTAAGGTTTATTTATTTCTGGAAGAAAGAAAAGAGGAAGAAGGATGGAAAGAGTATGAAGAGAAGCCAGTAAGATGGGAAAAATAGAAGTTGTATGGTTATTGAAGTTCTAAGGTGGTGGGTAACCAATAGACATTCGAAAGTTGATGCAAACAATGACATTTTAAAAATTCAATGTGCACATAGATTATTTGGAGAATTTTGTTAAAGTTAAGATTGGGATGTAGCAGGTCTGGAGTAGTTTGCATTTTCCTTTTTTTTAAAGTTTTTTTTTTTAAGATTTTATTTATTTATTTGACAGAGAGAGAGACAGCGAGAGAGGGAACACAAGCAGGGGGAATGGGAGAGGGAGAAGCAGGCTTCCCGCTGAGCTGAGAGCCCGATGTGGGGCTCAATCCCAGGACCCTGGGATCATGACCTGAGCCGAAGGCAGACGCTTAACGACTGAGCCACTCAGGCGCCCCACTTTTTTTTTAAGTTTTAATTTAAATTCCAGTTAGGTAACATACAGTGTAATATTTGTTTCAGGTGTACAATACAGTGACTCAATACTTCCATAAAATACCTGGTGTCCATCACAACAAGCGCACTCCTTAGTCCCCACCACCTATTTCACCCATCCACTTCCCCTCTGTCATCATTTTGTTCTCTATAGTTAAGGGTGTGTTTCTTGGTTTGCCTCTCTCTCTCTTTTTTTCCCTATGCTTGTTTGTTTTTTTCTTAAATTCCACTTATGAGTGAAATCATATGTTATTTGTCTTTCTCTGACTGACTTATTTCACTTAGCATAATACCTTCTAGCTCCATCCACATCATTGCAAATGGCAATATTTCATTTTTTATGGCTGGGTAATATTCCATTGTATATATATACAATGGAATATTATATATATATATACACACACACACATATATACCACTTTTTCCTTATTCATTTATCAGTCGATGGACACTTGGGCTGTTTCCATAATTTGGCTATTGTAGATAATGCTGCTATAAACACTGGGGTGCATATGTCCCTTCAAATTAGTATTTTTGTATTCTTTGGGTAAATATGTGGTAGTGCGACTGCTGGATCATAGGGTAGTTCTATTTGTAACTTTTTGAGGAAACTCCATACTATTTTCCAGAGTGACTACACAAGTTTGCATTCCTACCAACAGTGCAAGAGGGTTCCCCTTTCTCCACATCTTCACCAACACCTGTGTTTCTTGTACTGTTGATTTTAGCCATTCTGACGGACGTGAGGTAATATCTCATTGTCGTTTTGATTTATATTTCCCTGGTCATCAGGGATGTTGAGCATCTTTTCATGTGTCTGTTGGCCATCTGTATGTCATCTTTGGAAAAATGTTCATGTCTTCTGCCCCTTTTTAATTAGGTCATTCATTTTTTGGGTGTTGAGTTTTATAAGTTTTTTATATATTTTGGATACTAACCCTTTATCAGATATGTCATTTGCAAATATTTTCTCCCATTCTGTAGGCTGCCTTTCAGTTGTGTTGTTTGTTTCCTTCACTGTGCAGAAACTTTTCATTTTGATGAAATCCCAATAGTTTATTTTTGCTTTTATTTCCCTTGCCTCAGGAGACATATCTAGAAGGAAGTTGCTATGGCCAATGTCAGAGGTTACTGCTTGTGTTCTCCTTTAGGATTTTAATGGTTTCCTGTTTCACATTTAGGTCTTTAATCCATTTTGAATTTATTTTTGTGCATGGTATAGGAAAATGATCCAATTTCATTCCTTTGCATGTTGCTGTGCAGTTTTCCCTACATTTTAAAAAAAGATTTTATTTATTTGTCAGAGAGAGAGAGAGCAGTAAGCAGAGGGAGAAGCAGGCTCCCTGTTGATCAAGGAGCTCGATGCAGGACTCGATCCCAGGACCCTGGGATCATGACCTGAAGGCAGAGGCTTAACAGACTGAGCCACCCAGGCATCCCTTTCCCTGCGTTTTTAACACATCCCTAATGCTGCTAGACTATGGACCATATTTTGAGTCTAGTAAGGACCCTTTAAAGTTATTTCCTTTCCTATTCTGCATATTTTGAACTAGCAAGCCTCATTCAGTATGTTAGCCAGTTCTTTAAAGCAAATCTTTCTCTCTCTCTTTCTCATTGGTTCTGTTTCTCTGGAGAGCCCTAAATAATAAACCAAGCCACTCTCCATGCTATTTTGTTCCCCAGCTGCATGGCTAGAAGCAAAGTTCTCCAAAGATGATGGAGCCACAAGATGGAAGGAGTTTGGATCCCTCAGTCACTACTGAAGGCAAACTGCCCAGTGTCATGTGACCTATATCCAACTTTGAGCTACAAATAAAATTTTTGTTGTTTTTGCTAAATCACTGGAGGAAAAAAAAAGTCAAGCTGTATTCTTCTAATATAGCACAATTTCAGTTTTTTTTTAAAAGTCTTGATGCAATTTTAAATATGTTCCGTTGTGAAATCCAGATGTCCTAGCTTATTCAAAGTTAAAGCTCTTCCCCCTGTTTCTTTAGTGACTTTGTGGGCCTAAAGAAATATAAGCTGACTACCTCTTTCTTATGGGCCTTTTTTTGTGAGAGACCCTCCATCCCCTGCATCACTAGAAAGCTCTAATCTGCAATTCCTTTGACTGGGCATCTATTTCCCCACAAAGTGACTGAATTTCTGCACAAAGTCACCTTCTGATCTAGTGACCCCTGAGGTTGGCCTCCTTTTTTTCCTGGGTCTTTTGGGGGAAACTGATAAGTCTCCATTTTACTAGCAGTGTTAGCCTCCAGGTTCTTTTCACTATGATCTCTCCCTTCCAGGAGGATTTATGTAGGCAAGATGTAAGACGCGCCCAGCCTGGCTCTGTTTCTTGAGGGGCCCTCATCCAGTCCATGGGAAAAACTTCATGTATTCTTTGTCCAGATGCATTCTGGGAGACCCAGTGGAACATTTCCTTTGTTCACCGTCAGGGTAGATAACTAGTCATTGGGTATCACTCTTTAGATTTCTCGAGCTTAAATCAGACACCAGACCACTTTCCTCCTTAATCTCCAAATGGTCCCATTGATGGATGGGCCTCTTTTCTGGCTGGGGATGAGGGGCCACACACCTAATCTCTCCCCTTCGGGCAAATACATTGCGCAGTTCTCGCCAAGAGAACCCTTGTCTCAGTTCAAATTTAACCCAGCTTCTTGAAGTGAATGTTTTAGCCTTTTAGGTCTAGCTCTCCAACTACCGCTTTGCAAGTTCTGCATAGAGGACCTACTAATGCATTTTGGAATGTGGAAGTGGTTGGCACGGGGCTTCTGCATATAGTCAGGCAGGCTGTGCCTTGCAGAGCACCAGAGCACCATTCACCTCCCAGTCACTGTGGACAAACACAATGATGATGATGATTTTTTCATGACTTTTCTTAACTCATACAATTAAGGAAAATAAACAGTTACCTATTTTTTAGTCACATAAAATCCTCTTTTGATCTAGTCGGCAACTTATTTTGTCTTGGGTCTTCAGAGAAACTGAGACATCCCTTGTAATTAGGAGCATTTTAAAAACTTGAGTGCTTAAATTTACAAAATGTGATGAAGGTAACTTGGATATATTTAATTCCTTATTATTATCCCTTCAATACCAGTGCAAGTTCATCTTTGTTGGTTTTTAATAATTCATTTGCTCATTCTGACTGAGAGCTTTTTAATTTAATTTTTAGAAAGTAAATATGAGGCAGAGGGATTTGAATTTCAGTTATTGTTTGCATTCCTATATTCTCAAATTGGTAAGTTCAGTTTCCTTAGTTGCTTTACATTTCTCATCAATATTTCAAAGCATGTGTGTCCACAAATCTTCATTTTAATGTAATTTAGTATTCTAGGCTTTATTCCTTTGAATGAAATATGGAGTGATATTTTCCTATAAATCTGGCTATTATACATACAGATTTATAATTATATAAATTAGTCAAAGCTTTTTGTGACAGTTTATTTTCTCTTAAAATTTTCAGTAATGTATTTTTTTTTTTGATCCAAAACCAAAGGACCTACAGGGAAATTTAAATTATTTAAATTATCTCAATTAAGGGAAATATTTTTGAATTTATAAATCTGACAATTTAATCTTGTAGTTGCCCTTCATAACACTTGCAAGGCTTAGGAAGATCACGAAGAGAAATTGCATTTCATTCTAGAAACTGTGGTAGAAATCTCTGGAGTTTATCTTTATAATTTCTCATTCTTCCCTGTAAGAATCACCAATGCTCATTCCACTATCTATGAATAATTTTAGTTGACAATCAAAATATATTAACCCCAAGTGACCTCAAAGCACTGAAACCCATCGTTTCTTATTCTAAAGGCTGTTTGGCAAACGCACTTAAATCACTTATCCACCACAAGAATTCTTACAAATGAAAAGCTCGATGGACTCTTCTATAAAATAATTCCTAGATATTTTAAACTATGATTTCTGAATTAAATTGCATTTTATCTTGCTGATAGACAGTATAGTAAGTTTTCATTGCATAAGACCTGATTTTAGAGCTGATTGTGAAGACAATCCTGCTCAGATTCAACAGTAAAAATTAAGGCTCCCTCCACCTTCGGCCAGAAGAGGGAAGTAGCTGACTGCATCTGAAACATACATGCAGTGATTCTGACCAACTTTTTAACTTCAACTTAATCACCATTCAACAATATGATAGTGTGTATATCTTTTAAATGTCACTTTGTAAAAGTACAGATGTAACAGTAATGTATTTTTTGTTTCATTAACTTACTCCTTGAAGTGATTGGTTTCTCTTAGACTCTGTGTGTTTTGAAATTTACAGAATGTTTGCCAGCTCCTAATCAGGAGCTGTGCTTTAGGTCAAACGTTACCAACGGATTTGAAAATCATTGTTGTCCACCTTATTGTTTCAGGTGTAAACTTTTGCTTGTGATATATTTTATTGTTATTTCTCAGTTACTCTACACAGTTAAATGCAAGCCCATGTCAACATAGGATGTTATATATTGTTACCTCAAATATTGTCTTTACTAATACGTTTTTATGTCTTCTGATTTTTACTTCAAATATTGCTTATATTAATATAAATTTTTACCTCTTCTAAGTTAGGAAGGATTCACTCCTTTAAATTGCCATTTTTATTGTCCTCTTCTGGCTTTATATCTGGTAATATATTTGGTCATGCTTTAAGTTCACCTAAAATGTTTTCCTTAGTTTGTATTCTAAAGGTCAGTTGGGAAAATTTTCTGGATAATTCAATAAGAAAAACAAAAACAAAAACAAATTAAGCACCTATTATTGAGTAAAAATAGGCATTTAGGTATTTCTGTGTTGATCATTGTACATATTTCCTTTTTTTATTTTAAGTTTACACTAACTGTAAACATGACAACAGAATGCTAAGAATTTGGTCATTTTGCCTCATGATATATTGTATTTATTTAAACCTTATAGGAATAGGCTTACGAGATGACCCACTGAAAATCTATTGCTATTTGCTCAGTTACAGACCTAGTTTTAGTAGGATGATGTTGGTATTTAGTTTCTTCACTATATTTTTTTATTCTTGAGTATATTTAGTTTTTCTTTCTTTTCTTCTGATTTAATTTCCAAATTAGAAACACTTTTATAAAGATCCTAAAAGAAAAACATACCCAAAGAAGTTTCAAAAAATCATTAGCTCAAAATCTATACTTTGTGTAAGTGAATAGACCATTTGTGACACATTCACGTGGCCACAAATTCTTTGAGATTTCTCTCATCAGGAAGTGGGGTTCTTGTGTTCCTTCCACTTGAATCTAGGTAAAGTCTATATACTCCTTTGACTAGCAGTGTATAGTGGAAGTGAAGTGGTATTGGTTTTCTGATCAGGAATTTAGGAGACTGGTAACTTTTGCTTCTGGTCTTTCAGAATACTTGCTCTTGGACCCAGCCACAATGCTATGTGGAATCCCAAGCAGCTCTGTGGAGGGTCCTATGTGACCAGGAATCGAGGCCCCTGGCTGAACAGATTGACAGCCAACACCAGGGTGCCAGCCATGTGAGTGAGCCACCTTGAAAATGTGCTCTCCAGCTCTGTCCAGCCATCCTAGCTGTCATGACATGGGGCACGGATAAGTCATCCTTCTTGAACACTGCTCACATCACTGATTTGTGAGCAAAATAAATGCTTGGTTTTGCTTTAAGCCAGAAAGTGTTAGGGTGGTGGATTATACATCAGTGCATAATTTTTGATACACAAACTTCTTTCAAAGAAGTTTATTCATAGTAAATGATATAAAGTTAACAATTTGGTCTTCTAAAGCTTTTCATACTGTGAGGAGGAAAATGAAGCCATGTAGGCTTGCAATTAATATTAGGGGAGATAGGAAACTAGTGCTAAAATTTAAGTCTTATACTCTACAACACCACTTCTGGATTGAAATATGGGTTACTTCATTGGTCCCAGACAATGCCAGTAAATTTAGAGTTTGTACAGGGTACTTAGGATGTGATTGTTCCATGTTACCACTGGTGTGTAATTTGCCCCGCATATGTGGACAATAAAGTTGGAATGGATTTCAGAAACACTTGTAAAAAATGTTTTTATTGTATAATGAATTTCCAAATTTTTTCCCCAAAACTTGAACTAGCATACTACAACTAAAGCAAAGAGCAGTAAAAGTTAAATAATACCCAGTTTTTTCTTTCCTTTCTTTAGGATGCCATCCTAAAGAGCAGACAAAATGAGGAGACTCCCACAGACATTTCTAATTCTTTTAGAACACACATTCTCATTTTCACATTGATTTATTTTTATAAAACAATTCTCCTTAGGGACCAAAATACACATTTCTACTTAGAACAGTATTCCTAAAACTTCAGCAGCCATCAGAATCATCTGGAAGGCTTAAAAAACATAGACTGTAGGGACCTAACCCCAGAGTTTCTAATTCCTTAGGTTTGAGGTAGGTCCCAAGAAGTTATATTTCTAAGTTCCCAAACAATGTTGATGGTGTCAACTATATGTTGTCAACTAGAGTCACCATGTCATGCATTAGGTCCTCAGACCTTTTTCGTCTTATAACTGAATGTTTGTTCCCTTTACCAGCTTCTCCTTCTCTCCCCCCGCCCCACCCCAGCTCCTGGCGACTGCTTTTCTACTCTCTGTTTTTTCAGGGTCTTTTTACCTTGACCAATTTTAAACGAATATGTAACCTAAAACAGAAATGGTGCTTCAGAATAAAATTTCAGTATCAAGAAATGTCAAATCATATTAACCGACTTGAGTAAGTATCAATTAGTTTTTGTCTAATCCAAAATTACTTGGTGGGCCATAAAGACAGCATATCACAAAGTTATCACTCTCCCCAAAATATAATGCTTTCTTCAGAAAAAGCACCCTTTAGTCCCCCTGTGATGGAGACAATGGTGGATGAATTAACAGGAACTCAAAACAAAAGCATGGCTACAAGATGAACAAATAATACAAAAATGCATGAAACCAAAAAATAAGCACCTGGAGTTAACATTAGTCTCTTTATTATGTATCAAGTTGACATACTAGAAAATCCAAAAACTATATATATATATATATATATATATATAATATTATAAATATATATGTAAATCAAATATTTTGAGAAAGTAGAGCATCTCAATTTTGAAGTAATTTTTAAAGTAAATTTAGGAAGTTAGAAAATGGTTGAGAAATGATAAAATAGACTCATATTTCAAACCGAATATAAAGACTTGTACTGAGCAGGAAGCAAATTGAACAAAAAAGGAATTCAGTGTGATGAAAGACAGCCTACCGCTTCAGTAGCCAAACAAATCCAGAATCATCATGAAGCATACAATCTTCGATGGGTTTCTATGACTTCCGTTGGCGCTGTTCAAATCTTTTACCCAAAATAGCTAAACATGGGCATAATAGCAACATATTTATCACCTTCTTGGTTCAAGCAATATTCACACACTCCTCATTAGCTTTCGGTAGCTGGAATATGCTTAACCCTTTAAAATAGGGTAACACTGTTTACCACTGCAAGAAAGACACACAGTAACACTTCAAAATCATGGCAATTCTTTTTAAAATGTAATCAATTTAATTAGGGTGCCTAAAGAAAGAAATCTAGAAAAGGAGAGCAGAAACCTTTCACTGTGACGTTTTTCACAAATTTAGATTCTAATCCAGTAGTTAAATAATGCTTGTGTCAAAATAGTGAACTGACTTTCTGCAAAGGGCGTCTTTGAACTGGTTTTTACTTGTGGAGCTGTTTTGTGTGCTAAAGATTATCCACTTGTCAAGATGCCATCCTAAAGCCCAGATGAGTAGCTAAAGCTCATTCTATTTGCCCTCGGGACAGCTAAGCTTTGCATTTTTGATGACAATGGAATGCAGTAGTTTATGTCAGGTGTGTGTGTGTGTGTGTGTGTGTGTGTGTTGTTCTAAACCTTTGGTTTGAGGTTCACGTTACTTAATTACAAAGTAAGCATGAAGCAGGGGAACACCCTTTACAACTACCCTGCACTTTTCATTTTAAGGTCATGCATCTTGTAAAAATCTGATCTTGTCTTCATTTTAGTTCTAGGAATAGTTTATATAAGAACTATTTCTAAAATGCAACAAAACAGATATTTAAAATATTAAACTAAGTTCTCTTGCTTGCCTTAAATAGAGAAATATTGTATTTCTTATTTTAGATTGCATTTTGGAATTTAGGAAAGCAAAAGGAATCCTGAAGGTCTTCTACAGTTATCCTATTAAACAACTATAAAACTTGAGAAACTGACTTTCTGTGTTTATAAGTTCACTCAGAATTCTGGGGACAAAAGCTTTGTTCCACAGAAAAGAAACTCTTGTTGATTAAGCTTGAAGTATTTTTTTTTTTTTTTGAGATTATTATCAACAGCAATTCAACTGATATCATTGAATAAAATAATATAGTTTCTTGATCTCATGACTCTGAGATCATGACCTGAGATGAGATGAAGAGTCCGACACTTAACCGACTGAGCTACCCGGGTGCCCCAAAACAATACTGTTTCTTAAGTAACCTTATTAAGTAGTATGCTTTATAATGCTTAAATAGTTAAGCAAAACATTTGTATCAAACCTTGGATATATATAATTCAGGTGATCTGTTTCTGAGAATACAGCCAAAATAGGGAGAAAACACAGTGGAATAATAATAAAAAGAGTGGTCTTAAATCTGCCATTAATCTAAAGCCCTTAAATGACTTTGTTGAAGTTTCTATATTTATAGTAAAAATTGGACTAGATCTTTAAAATTTAATATCTAAAAATTCTATGATTAAAAAGTGATCAGATTCATATTAGAGAAAACAATCTAATACAATTCAGGAGGTTTGAGTGTCCTCCACGCACCCTCCTTGCCCCCTGTTCTCCCTAATTTCTTTTCTCGATTTTCTCCTGTCTCTCTTCCTTTCTTCCTCCTCCCCTCCTCTCTCTTCCTTCTCCCCTCTCCCACCTCTCCCTCTTTCTCTAACTTCTTTTCTTGCTTCTTTTCTCTTTTCTTCCTCCTTCCTTCTCTTCTTTCCTTCTTTCCCTTCCTTCATTGTTTAGCTTATGGATCCTGCCTTTAATAAAAGTGAATAAATTATACTAACATCGAGCATGAGGAAGTTATATCAACAGCTTAAAAGAGGAGAGGGGGGAATAGGCAAGACACAGTTCAAAGAAGTGATAAGTACCTTGGATTAGAAAACAGCAGCCTTGGTAGAGCCACTTTATTTTTTTTATTTTTTATTTATTTACTTCAGAGAGAGAGAGAGAGAGAGAGAGAGATAGGGAGCACACACACAGAGGGAGAAGGAGAAGCAGACTCCTTGCTGAGCAGAGAGCCACAAAGATGGATGCAGGAGCTCCATCCCAGGACCCTGGGATCATGACCTGAGCCAAAGGCAGACGCTTAATTGACTGAGCCACTCAGACGTCCCTTGGTAGAGCCACTAAATGTGGTACCAACAAGAGGAAGACAGAGAGCTCTGAGCTGCAGGATGTGGACGGAGAGTGTCAGAGATGACTTGGTGAGTGAGAGATTGAAAATCATATTTAGATATTTAGAACTACCCAGACCACAGCCACTCACCAACAGGTAATGCACTTTAGAAACTCCTTTGTTGACAATTCAGGTTCTCTAGAAGACTCATCGCACCACGAAGAACTCCCAGAAGAGAATTAGTGTTCTACTCATGCAGTAAAATTAGCGGGGGCAAAAAGCAAACAAATCCTTGTCATATAAACAAAACTTGTCCTATAGAACACGTAGGGCAGGTGGGAGGCAGCCCAGTACTGTAAAAAATTCACAGCCCTGATACTGACTTTTACGAGCTATTTGGCATATGACGAGTTTTTCTTTTTTTTTTCTTTGATTCTCAATTTCCTTATGCATAACATGGAGGTTATACTAATTCCCACGTAGGGATGATGTGAGGATTAAATGAAGCAACACTGCAAAGCACCCCACATAGTACCTGAAAATAATGGGTGGTCTCCCTTTATTTTCCTTTTTTCCCCTTTACCTGTCTCCCTTTTCCTTGCTCCTGATTCCTTCCCTCACCCTCTTACCATGGAAGGAACAGAAGTTTGCAATTAAGAGCCCTTAACATCCAAATGTTCTGTTGAGTTGCTCCTCAATGTCTTTGGGTCTTTGTGGTGGGCAGTTCTTCCTAAGGACTCCCTGCTGACCTGAGTTTCCAATGTCCTGGACCCATGAGTGGATCTCCAGTGTGCTGTGGGGCATTTTTAAGATTTTCTCCTCAACCAGTTGGTTTTTATCCCCTTGGGGACTCTAATGTAATTCCTGGAACTAGAGCTTCCCTATGGCTATTTATTGGCAATGACTGACTCTTCCTTTTTTTTTTTTTTTTTTTTTTTTAAAGAGTAGGTCTACCAGGAAGGAACGATGAGGCCTCTTCTAGGAATATAGGGGCAAACCGAGACATGGTTTATTGCTGCTTATATCGCAGAACCACTGGGTTAACACTGAAATTATTTTTTCTGAGCATGTTGTAGGATCTCATTATATGTAAAATTTACTATGAAATCTTTCAATGGCACCTCTTGGTTTAATCCAGATTGATATTTTTAATAATCTCAGTAGAGATTCTATCTGGGGCACTGCATTCATAGTGTGTCTCAGAAATACCTGAGAAGAAGAGTTCCCTTTGGATCCAGCCATTGAACCCGATCAAGGGTTCCACACCATTTGACAATCAGTTTAGTTTATGAGGGGTGATACCTGTCATTGGTTTTTAGTTTAAAGAATGCAAAATAGAGATTCTGCCAAAGAAAGTGCTACCTGAAATAGGGCAATATTGCAAATCCATCAGGATGAAATAAGGGACTAGAACAAGGGAATAGCCTTTTTTTGTTGACAAGAGAGCAATTTTGATGTTTGGCCTTGGGAAAATGTAGTAGTTGTTCCTGCTGAAGGAAAAAAAAAAAAAAAAAAAACAGTTTAAAAATAGAAGTTGTCCCTGGATACAGTTTATCAGAAAGCAATAAATATATCTGCCATGACATATCCTTACAACTTTATTGAAACAGTTGCTGAGACTCTGAATAGTTTTCAAGATCCCTATGACTAGCTCTGTAGCTGTCACTGGGAGGGCTGTGCTCTTTCTGGGAACATCGAGAAATCAACACAGGGGACAACTATCAGGACTCCACAGCCTGGCTCTCCACAGAGTCTGGGTGGGCTTCCCATTGCCTGCAGGCTTCTGAAGGAGCCGGGGGGACAGCTCATGCTGTCAAGAACAGCCGCTGTGCCGGCTCCTTTGAAAGCTTGAAACATTCCTTTTGTGCTAGAAGATACGTGAAGAAGAGTGGCCTTCATGAAACACAGTGCCATGGACATGGATCTGGTAGGCTGTTTGCACACAGAAAATGTCATCTCCAGAACGGAACAGTACACGTGTTGCTAAGAGATATTAGACGTCATTGCCACATCCAGTATTTCAGAATCATCTGGTGATCTAACATTACTGAATATAACTGTCACTGAAGATCCTAAATGGTTTTATTATTTTCAACTTCTCAAAGGCAGCGTAATGAGTAGTTGAAAGTGTGGGCTCATGTTTCCAAGTTTACCTCAAACCTGTCAGTAAAAAAAAAAATCTCAATTTTTGTTCTAATTATGCCTAATTAATATAATCTCTATCCAGATAACCCAGTACTCTGTATAATTGAGAAGCAGAGGTCTAGATTTTTGAGGTACCTCCCTAAGGTAATATCAGTAAGCCAGCCATTAGTCCTATGAAGTCTATCACCAAGAAGGTGGTCAGCCCAAAAAGACACCTTGAGATGATTTGTTTGAGGAGATTTGTCAAAAGGATACTTGCATTTCTTGCCATTCAAAATGACAGAGTTAAGGGGCGCCTGGGTGGCTCAGTCATTAAGCATCTACCTTCGGCTCAGGTCATGATCCCAGGGTCCTGGGATCGAGCCCCGCACCGGGCTCCCTGCTCCGCGGGAAGCCTGCTTCTCCCTCTCCCACTCCCCCTGCTTGTGTTCCCTCTCTCGCTGTCTCTCTCTGTCAAATGAATAAATAAAATCTTAAAAAAAAAAAATGACAGTTAAAATGTCTACTTGTTAATGTGGTTCTATGTCAAGACTTGCTTTGGTTTTCATCTAGTTAACTTTAGTTGAGACTTGTAAGACTATCAAGAATATATTCTGAATATTTTCCTGTGAGTATTCTCAAAATTTTGTCACAAAATTTAGTTATGAGCTAAAATATGGGATTATTTTCTTATACTGAAGGCAATCTATATGTATTGTAGAAAACTGGAAAAGTGGAAAAACAAGTAAAAATGACTTGTAGTCTTACTGTTGAAATATGTCCACAGACTTTTAGTGTGTTTTCTTATAACTATGAAAGCGTGCGTGCGTGTGTTTGTGTGTGTATATACACATATGTACACACTTAGGACCAGACTGTATGTAGTGGCTTATCTTATGCCCTTTAAAAAACAAAACAAAACAAAAATAAGCATTTCTCCAATCTCAAATATTCCATAAGACATCATTTTTAATGTCTGCATTATTTTTTAATGCTGTCATCATTTGGATAAACCATATTTTGTTTATTTTTAATGGCTTAAACTGTCTCTAATCTTATAAATAATGTTGCCATAAATGGATATGAACATTTTCAAGGCAGTATTACCAACCTGTTTGGGAAGTTTCACCTGTGTGCACCTTGCCAGTGGTCGACCAGCCAGCGTTGGTCTTACTGGCCCTGCAATGATTAACAGTGATTACTTTAGGGAGGCAATTAGGATATTGGTTAAGAGCACAGAGCTCCATTCTGCTACTCAGTAGCACAGTCTTTAGCAAGTTATTAACCTTTCTGTGCATCATTTTCTTCATCTGTAAAACTGGGATTAAAATAATAACAAGTTCCAGAGTATTGTAAGGTTTAAATGAGAAAACAGATTTAAAGCTCTTAATATAACACCTGTCACATAATAAGCACCGAGTGCTCACTATTATTAATCTTGTAAACGATCGATACTTTGATAGGCAAAGTATATATCACCATGATCTTGATTGGCATTAATTTATCCTTAGTGAATTTGAACATTGCTTCACAAGTTTCTTATTCTTTGTCTTTTGTATGATTAACTGTCTGGTCACACCATTTACTCACCATGGTAGCCACAGAGATGAGCTGCTCGAGGAACCATGTCAGGCAAAAAATTGTTGCTCCAGGAGCTGAGAGTGCTGTCAGTCAGCCCCCTCAGCAGTCAGCCCCCTCGGAGATTACTTTAGCTGCAGAGGCTGCCGACCCAGAGATCATCCATCTTCCTAGGGTGGCCCACATTCAGTGAATGATAGATGTGGAGCTATAAAAGAATGGACATCTTGGCCCAACTTGGGATAATTCCGAATGGCCATTCTAGCTGTAGAACCCAAACTCCCCCTCACCGTCAATGCTCCCCCAATGTGGAGTTAGCTGTCAGGTTTATATCAAAGCTCCATTTCTCCTTCTGCCTTATCTTGCTCCGTCTGCCCACCCCCCCCATAGATATTGATTCCAAGGACACTTCCAATTAAGCATCTTAAACACTATATTTTGTCTCCACATTGCTTTCTGGAGAATCCAAACACTGACACACATTTTTCTCTTGAGGTCTGTATTTTTCTTGTTGACTTGTTATGGTTTTCTCTATATTAGGCTTATAAACATATGTCCTACTTATTACAAAAACTTTTTCTGTTACTTTTTGTCATTTGATTTTGTTTCAATATGCTTTTTTGACAAAGAGAAGTTTTTAATGCTCAGATTATCAAGGCTATCAACTTTTATTGCTTCCATGCTTTAAAAAATCCTTATATGATTTCATTTTTAACTCTTTAAATCATTGGGAATACATGTGGGTCAAAGATGTAAGTTGAGAATGGAAAAAAAATTGTGCCCCAATTAATCAAATACAGAAGCACTATTTTATTAAATAAAATTTCCTTTACTGGTGCAATTTTGAGTTACATTTTTAAAGTTACACTTATTACTTAAAAATCATTATATATCTTGTGATTCATTCCATGACTATATTGATCAACTTTAGGCCAATAGCACATTACCTTGATTACCACAGCTTCATACTGCATTTATTAATTTTCTAGGATACTCTTTTTAGGATTTTTTTTGAGGGTACTCTTCTTTTTCAAAATATTTTTTTTTCCACTTTTACACATCATTCTCCCAAATGAGACAGACTCATTTTGTCAAGCTTCTATCCTATTTCTCCACCCCCATCAAAATTCCTGCTGGGAGTTGGAATACATTTAATTGTATTAAGTCTAAAAATGAACTTGGGGTATGGTGAACAAACTCTGTAAATTTACTAAAAATTATTGAATTGTACACTTAAAATGGGTGCATTTTTTGGTATTGAAATTATGCTTCAGTAGAGCTGTTTTTTAAAAATGAGTTTTCTATGCAGAAACATTTTATCTTTAAGCCTTCTTTATGTATTTTTTAAAGAATTATTTATTCCACAGTTTGGCTATTGTGGACATTGCTGCTATAAACATCATGGTGCACATACTGTTTCTGATCCCTACTTTTGTGTCTTTGGGGTAAATACGCAGTAGTGCAATTGCTGGTTCGTATGGTAGCTCTATTTTCAACTTTTTGAGGAACCTCCATACTGTTTTCCAGAGTGGCTGGATAAAGAAGCTGTGGTATATATATACAATGGAATATTATGCAGCCATCAAAAGGAATGAGATCTTGCCATTTGCAACGACGTGGATGGAACCGGAGGGTATTATGTTGAGTGAAATAAGTCAAACAGAGAAAGACATATATCATATGACCTCACTGATATGAGGAATTCTTAATCTCAGGAAACAAACTGAGGGTTGCTGGAGTGGGGGGTGGGGTGGGAGGGATGGAGTGACTGGGTGATAGACACTGGGGAGGGTATGTGCTCTGGTAAGCACTGTGAATTGTGCAAGACTGTTGAATCTCAGATCTGTACCTCTGAAACAAATAATGCAATATATGTTAAGAAAAAAAAAAGAAGAAGATAGCAGGAGGGGAAGAATGAAGGGGGGAAAATCGGAGGGGTAGACAAACCATGAGAGTTGATGGACTCTGAAAAACAAACTGAGGGTTCTAGAGGGGAGGGGGGTGGGAGGATGGGTTAGCCTGGTGATGGGTATTAAAGAGGGCATGTTCTGTATGGAGCACTGGGTGTTATGCACAAACAATGAATCATGGAACACTACATCAAAAACTAATGATGTAATGTATGGGGATTAACATAACAATAAAAAAATAAAAAAAAAAAGAATTATTTACTTACTTAAATTGGGGAGGGGCAGAGTGAGAGGGAGAGAGAGAACCCCAAGCAGACTCCCTGTTGAGTGCTGAGTGCTAAGTCTGACATGGGGCTGGATCCCCGGACCCCAAGATCATGACCTGAGCTGAAATCAAGAGTAACCAACTGAGCCACCTAGGTGCCCCAACCTTCTTTATATTTTTAATGATGTTTGTTGTCTTCACCTCCAGCAGGTTCTACCTGTTAACCATTTTTATTTTTTTTAAAGTAGTCTCAAGTGAGATACTGTGATTAAGTCTAGGGGCTGTGAAATCCGAAGAGTAGAATGAATAATGTGGCATCCATGTGATATCCTGCTAAGGGGATTAAAATGACAGTAGAATCACTAGAACAGTGTTTTTTTCTGCAGGGGTCCCAATCACCAATGTCTTTGGGGCTGAGCAGTTCATGTGGATGTGTACCATATCTTGCGGGGAGACAAGAGAGCATGGGAAAACTATGGACACTAAAACTGGGTTTTATGTTTGAAGAACATAGTGCTAACCAATCAAACCACCTCTGTCATCTAAATTCAGCCCACTGTCCTCTGATTTATAGCCTTATTTTATGGTCACCTGAAATTCATATTGAGTTGCCTACCCTGAGAATTCATCAGCAACATGACCATAAAGGGAACAAAAATTCATCATAACACATGGTAACTGCTGAATTAGAGGGAGCTGGCATTTCTACATAGTCTCCTCTAACCCAGAGATGACTTTTTAAAGAAAAAATACAGTGGGTATCTGGGAGAGCTACTGTGTATGAGAGAAGTCACGGGGGTTCTGTGCTAGCCCATTGAGTCCTTTTCTGTGCCTGATTCTAGGCACATATGATTCTTGTGCTGCTGCTTGTTCTTCACCAATTTTCCTACAATATCCACTAAGGACCTACTTGAAAGACTTAATTCACACTCTAAATTGAAGTTAGAAAATGATCAAGATGTTTTTAAAATTTATTTTTAATTGAAATATAATTGACACATAATGTTACATTAATTTCCGGTGTACAACATAGTGATTTGACAACTCTATACATTATTCTATGCTCACCACAAGTTAGCTACCATCTGTTACCATACAAAACTATTATAATACCATCAACTATTCCCTATGCTGTCCGTTTTATCTCTGTGACTTATTCATTGCATTAGTGAAAGCCTGTATCTCCCACTCTCATTCATCCATTTTGCCCATTCCCTTGCTCTGGCAACCATCAGTTTGTCCTCTGTATTTTTGGGTCTGCTTTTCCTTTTTTGTTTGTTTGTTTTGTTTTTTTGATTCCACATATAAATGAAATCATATGGTATTTGTCTTTCTCTGTTTGACTTGTTTCACTTAACATACACCCTCTCGGTCCATTCATGTTGGAAATGGCAAGATCTCATCCTTCTTTATAGCTGAGTAATATTCCATTATATATATAAATATAAAAAATATACTCTACATTATGTAATATAATTTATAATAAATAAGTATATATACCACAGAAGATGATCCAGATTTAAAATTCATTACTTGACTCCTTATAATTATCAAAATATATTTCTTCCTGCTAATATGTGGGTAGCAAATCTTGTGCAATGCTTAATAATGTAATCTTATATCATAGGCTTTTTGGTTAAAAATTATATATATATAATTTTATAATTTATTAACATACTTATTTTAGTAAATTATAAAAGGCCAATTATATTTTTACAACACAATTTCTGTATTTTTATATTTTAATTGACATGTAAGTCTTTTTCTTACCCAGAGACTCTTGACCAATGGCTCACTGAAGGAACAAATATGAATTCATTCACATGGATTTGTGTTAGGTTGGTTCTGATTACTTAAGTTATGGTAAAATTAAATTTAAGGCTTTCATAACCATGACAAGCTTCCAGAAGGTGGATTGCTGAGAAATTTAAGAAGGTTTGACCAAACTTACAGACAAGTTGCTTACCAAAGGATACATTGACAAAGAGCCTTGTGCTGTTGCATTTAATGGGCAGAGTGCAAACCATTGTTCTAATAACACACACGGTTCAACATAGAGAACAAAGAAGGCATCATCACCATCAACCACTCCCACCCCACATCTCTATATTGACCACCATTTAAAAACTCAGAACAGGAACTCTACAATTTAATGAAATCTTGAACAAGTTTCCCCATCCAATTCCTCTATTATCTACTAAGACACAAAGGTATCCCAGCCCCAATAAGTGGTAGTCTTTGCTATCAACATCTTGATGGCATTTTTTTTAAATAAAGAGGCTTTCTTCCAAAGTACTTACAGTCTCTAAATTAGCTGTTAACTGTAGCACAGCTATTTTTTTCCTCTTCTTCAGAGTTAAAGTTTACTCCTTAAATCAAAAATAAAGATTCTTAAACACAAAGGACTTGGCATATTTTAGAATGTAAGGAGACAGACAGCACTGTAATTAATTTCTAAAAGATATAACAAATATTCTCATAGGTTAGTTTGAATCAATGAAAGCTTCTAAGACAGAAAAAATTATTGTTTTTGAAACTACTAAATATGAATTCTGAGTATTTTCCATTTGCTGTAACTATTTGTCAAAATTTGATAAAGTGAACTTTGCCCTCAAGTAGTTGGTAGCTAGAGCATAAGCAAGAAGTCTGCTGTCACAGCTGATGGGAGTTTTAATTAGGATGGAGAATAGATGTCTAGGGTTGGAGATAAACTTTCCCTCCAGTAGCAGTCTAAAGAAGTAATATTGGATTTCTAAGATATTACTGTCATTACCATTTTCAAGGGGAAAAGAGTGAGAAAACTCAGAGAAGCAAGCATTAAAACATCTGTCCTCCCTTATAGCTGATGAAATCCAAAAAGTTCTGGACCAAGAACAATGCAAAACACTAAGTCACTCTTTCTGAATTACAAGGAGATTATAGGTCACAACAAGCAATAACAGATTAATTTGTAAGATGTACACACACACACAAATAGAATGAGTGTGTTCATAAGCATCCTTAATGATTTTCATCAATTGACTGTTTGATATTAAATTTAGTTTCTGATGCCTTGAAAGAGTCTTCCAGTTTTAGAAATAATAATTTCTAACATTTATTCTTGGGCACCATGATAAGTACTTTATATATATTGTTTAACTCTTATATATTCTTTTTTTGGAGATGGGGAAATTAAGCTTAGAGAGATTAAATAACAGCTACTAAGTGGTAGAGGTTGGATTCAAATCTAACTCTATTTACTCTTGATATCAGAGGGATACTAAAATCAGATACTTACTTCTGATGAATTTGGAGTAACATGGGCTTCTCACCTGTAAAATCTTGCTAACCTACGAAGAGAAAAAAAAAACCTGAGATAAAGTATATGAGAGAATAATGTCAGACTTTGGACATAAGGCAGAGCAGGACAATGATTCCTGAGAGAAGGGGGACAGAAGACAAGTTCTATAATTGCCCTGGTGTACTACTTAGGGAGAGTCTTTAGGTCACAACACAGGAAGGGAGCAGAGACAATGGTCAGACTTGGTGCTGTCTCAGTTGAAGGGTCCACATCGGGAATATGGAGAAGCAATAGCAGCCAAAGTTAACAGAGAAGACTACCAGGTTGAAGAGGGCTGCAGAGAGAAAGAGATGCAGACATTTTCACAGGCTTCCTCTCTAGAGTACAACTGCTTTATCCATGCAAAGAACCTATCTGAGGCCAGGGAAAGAACCACCTGAAAAGATTAAAGGCAACAATCTCCAGAATTTACACAGGGTCAGTAACAGTACCTGTTCCCACCAGCCAGAGTGATAAAAATAAAAGCAAAAACAAAACTCTAGTTGATAGGACATCTTCAGTTGGAGAAATTAGTCCTAGACTAAATGTACCTGCATCTCACCTTACAAAGCTTAAAGTATGCCTCAAAAGGATCAAACTAGTTACAAGTAAACTGATTGCATTCCAAATAAAGTTCAAGGTTATTTACAGGAATACAAAATATCCAACATCCAACAAAGTAAAATTTATAATATATGGTATTCAATCAAAAATTATCAAGCAAGCCAACAAGCAGTAAAATGTGACTCATAATGAGGAAAAAAATCAATCAGTAGAAAGAAACAAAGGAATTAAATGGATGATAGAGATAGCACACATGGACATTCAAAGTTATTATAATATACTTCATATATTCAGGAAGTTAAAGAAAAGACGTGTCATTGGGGCGCCTGGGTGGCTCAGTTGGTTAAGCGACTGCCTTCGGCTCAGGTCATGATCCTGGAGTCCCAGGATCGAGTCCCGCATCGGGCTCCCTGCTCGGCAGGGAGTCTGCTTCTCCCTCTGACCCTCCCCCCTCTCATGCTCTCTCTATCTCATTCTCTCACTCAAATAAATAAATAAAGTCTTTAAAAAAAAAGATGTGTCATATTAAATAGAGTCATAAATATGAAAAAGACTAAAATCAAAATTCTAGAGATGAAAGCTGCAGTGTCTAACATTAAAAATGCACTTGATGGGATGAACAGCAGAGTACATCCTGCAGATGATTACTGAGCTTCTCCATTTCTATTGAGCAGCTCTGTTGTGTCCAGTTTGAATGTTAATTGGACATAGAGTTCTGTCGCTATAAATTTAACACTGGAAAATATTTAAAAAAAAAAGAAAAAAAACTTAAAAACAAGCAGAGAAAAGGCCCCATACATGTGCAAAAGATAAAAGGTGAGAAGGATAGTGTATTTCTTATAAGAAACAATGCAAGCCAGAGGACAATATAGCAATATATTGAAATTACTGAAAAAAAGAAATGATTATTTCAGAGTTCTCTCTCCAATGAGAATATTATTCCAAAAAAGAAGATGAAATATTTTCTTTTTCAGATATGATAAAGCTAAAAGATTTCATTAGCAATAGACCCACACTATAAGAAATGTTAGTCTTTCAGGAGAGAGAATATAATACTAGATGAAAATACACAGATACATACAAAATACTTTGTTTTGTTTTGCTTATTTTAAAGATATTTGACTGTTTAAAGCCAAAGTGATGATGTATCAGGGAGTTTACAACATGTAGAAGTAAAATTTTGATAAAAATAGCACTAGGGCTGGGAGGGGGTTGAAAAGGAAACAAACTACTGTAAAATTCTTACATTGTTCCTGAAGCATTATAATATTACTTGAAAGTAGACCAATAAGTTAAAGATGTATACTATAGACACTGAATCAACCATTAAAAAATCAAAACTAAGATTTACGGTTAATAAACTAACAAAAGGTATAACATAGAAACTATTAAAAAGCCAATTTATCAAAAAAAAGTTAGGAAAAATAGAACAAAGAACAGATGAATCAAATAAAAAACAAATAGCAAGATGATAGTTTTAAACTCAAGAATACAAATGATCATGATAAATATAAGTGTTCACCATATTAAAAGATGAGATTGGCAATTTGGATTAAAACAAAAAGGCAAGGGGCACCTGGGTGGCTCAGATGTTAAGACCTTCAGCTCAGGTCATCTCAGGGTCCTGGAATCTAGCCCTGCATTGGGCTCCCTGCTCAGCGGGAAGCCTGCTTCTCCCTCTCCCACTCCCCCTGCTTGTGTTCCCTCTCTCGCTGTCTCTCTTTCTCTTTCAAATAAATAAATAAATAAAATCTTTAAAGCAAAACAAAACAAAACAAAAACCAAAAAGGCAAGACCCAACTATATGTTGTCTACAAGAAATAAATTAAAGGAAAAAGATGGAAAAGATATATCATGGTATGACTAATCAGAAGACTGGAGTAGCTATACTAATCTAATACAAAGTAGATTTCTTTTTTAAAAGAAGGATTTGTTTATTTATTTGAGAGAGAGAGAGTGCATGAGCTGGGGGAGGGGCAGAGGGAGAGGGAGAGAGAATCTCAAGCAGACTCCCTACTGAGCATGGAGCCCAACATGGGCTGGATCTTACAACCCTGTGATCATGACCTAAGCCAAAACCAAGAGTCATATGCTCAACTGACTGAGCCACCCAGGTGCCCCTCATACAAAGTAGATTTCTGAATGCATAATCTGAAATGTTTATGCCCTGAATAACAGAGTAAATCAAGTAAGTGAAGAAAAAACTTATAAAAGAGCAAGAAGAAATAGAACAATCCACAATTAGATTCAGAGATTTTAACACCCCTTCTCAATAATTATAGAGATGGAATGACAATTAGATGGACAATTCATGGGGCATAGAATACTTGAACAATACAATCAACCAATTTGATCTTACACTTACAGAACACCACACCCAACAAGAGCAGAATACGCAATGTACTTAGTACATTGATCAAAACGGACCACATTTTAGACTGTAAAACAAGTTTCCTTAAATTTAAAATAACTCAACTCTTTTAAAGTATGTTTTATGAAAATAGAATTAAATTAGAAATCAATAACCAAAAGGATTCTAGAAAATTCCTGAAATTTGGAAACTAAATAATATAATTCTACATAGTCCATGGGTCAAAGAAAAAAATCAAAAGTAAAATTAGGATGAAAGTAAAAACACAACATACCAAATTTTGTGGGATAAAGCTAAAGCAGTGCTTAGAGAAAAATTTATATCCATAAATGCCCATTAGAAACATCACATAATAAAAAAATAAATAAAAAAAAAGAAAATAAGAAAAGTCAAAAATCATTGACCTCTGCTTCTGTCTTCAGAGACTAGAAGTGCAAACTAAAACCAGTGTTTGCAGATGTAAGGAAATAATAAACATGTGGGCAGAAATCAATAAAATAAAAAAACCAAAAGAGCAAATCAATGAGACCAAAAGTTGCTTCTCTGAGTAGGTAAAAAACAAAACAAAACAAAAAAAACAGACTGATTAGAAAAGGGAGAACACCAATTATCAATATTAGGAGTTATCCAGCTGACAGATATAAATCTACCTATGTTTTAAAAAGTGAAAGAATATTATGAACAATTTTATGCCCAAAACCTGACAATTTAGAGTAAATTGACAACTTTCTTGAAAAAACATAAACCAACAAAATCACTCTAGAATAGATATCTATAATAGCCTTATAGCTATAAAATAAATTGAATTTGTAGTTTAAAATCTTTCCACAAAGAGAGCTTCAGGCTGAGTTAACTTCACTAGGGAATTTTACAAATTTTTAAAGAAGAAATAATACCAAGTCTATACAAACACTTCTAGAAAACTGAACAGGATAGAGCACTCAACAATTCATTCTATGAGAGCAGGATTAGCCAGATATCAAAACCAGAAGAAGATATTAGAAGAAAAAAATATAGACCAATAATCTTCATAAACATAGATGCAAAAATAACAAAAATTTTCTCATAGAATCTATCAGTATTTTTAAAAAAGTGATAATACAATATGACCAAGTAGTGTTGATCCTAGGAATACAAGGTTGGTTTAACAATGGAAAATCAACCAACATAATTCATCATAGTCACATACCAAAGCAAAACAAAACATCTGATCTTCTTGATAGATACTGGAAAAAGCCGCTGACAAAATTAAATATTTATTTTTGATAACAATTCTCAGCAAACTATAAATAAAAGAGAAATTTTTCAACCTGATAAAGGAATCTAATAAAAACCTACAGCTAACACATAGATCAATGGACTAGAATAGAAAATCCAGAAATAAACCCATAATTATATAGTCAATTAATCTTTGACAAAGCATATCCAAGAATATCCAATGGGAAAAAGACAGTCTCTTTGACAAATAGTGCTGGAAAAACAGCAACATACAAAAGAATGAGACTGGATCACTTTCTTGTACTATACACACAAATAAATTCAAAATAGATTAAAGGGGCACCTGGGTGGCTCAGTCGTTAAGCATCTGCCTTCGGCTTGGTCATGATCCCTGGGTCCTGGGATTGAGCCCCGCATTGTGCTCCATGCTCTGTGGGAAGCCTGCTTCTCCCTCTCTCACTCCCGTGCTTGTGTTCCCTCTCTCGCTGTGTCTCTCTCTGTCAAATAAATAAATAAAATCTTTAAAAAAATGGATTAAAGACCTAAATGTGGAACCTGAAACCATTAAAATCCTAGAAGAGAACACAGTCAGTAACAGTAACTTCTTTGACATCAGCCATAGCAACTTTTTTCTAGCTATATCTCCTGAGGCAAGGGAAACAAAAGCAAAATTAAACTATTGGGACTTCATCAAAATGAAAAGCTTCCACACAGTGAAGGAAATAAACAACACAACTAAAAGGCAAGCTATGGAATAGGACAAGATATTTACAAATGACATATCTGATAAAGGGTTACTATCCAAAATCTATAAAGAATTGATAGAACTCAATATCCCTTCCTAAAAAAATCCAGTTAAAAATTGGCAGAAGATAGACATTTCTCCAATGAAGACATACAGACCCATGAAAAGATGCTCCTTATCATTTACCATTAGGGAAATGCAAACCAAAACTGCAATGAGATATCATCTCATACTTGTCAAAATGGGTAAAATCAACAACATAAGAAACAACAGATGTTGTAGAGGATGTGGAGAAAGGGGAACCCTTATGCACTGTTGGTGGGAATGAAAACAGTATGGAGTTTCCTCAAAAAGTTAAAAATAGAAGTACCTTATGATTTAGCAATTGCACTACTGGGTATTCCCCCAAAGAATACAAGAACACGAATTCAAAGGGATATATACACCCTATGTTTATCAGCAGCATTATTTACAATAGCCAAGATATAAAAGAGGCCCATGTCCATTGATTGGTGAATGGATAAAGAAGATGTGGTGTATATACACAATGGGAGATTATTTAGCTGCGAAAAAGAATGAAATCCTGCCATTTGCAATGATATGGATGAAACTAGAGAGTATAATGTTAAGCAAAATGTCAGTCAGAGAAAGACGAATATCATATGATTTCACCCCTATGTGGAATTTAAGAAAACAAACAAGCAAAGGGCAAAAACAATATACACACAATATGTACATATACATAGAAAGAGAGAGAGAGAAAGAGAGTGCGCGTGCGCGTGCGAGGGAGAACCCAAGAAACAGACTCTTAACTATAGAGAACAAACTACTGGTTACCAGAGGGGAGTTGGATGGGGGGATGGGTTAAATAGGTGATGGGGATTAAGGAAGTCACATGTTGTAATGAGCACATGTAATGGTGTATGGAAGTGTTGAATCACTATATTGTATATCTGAAACTAGTGTAACACTGTATGATAACTAACTGGAATTAAAATAAAAACTTAAAGTAAATAATACATTAAATAAATAAATCAATTAAATAAATAAGGAAATAAACCATACAGCTAATATCATCCTTAATGATTAATATCTATAAGACTTTCCCCTAAGATCAAGATAAAAATATCCTTTTACCATTTCCATTCAGCATAGCACTGTAGGTTCCAGCATTGCTATAAAGAAGGCAAAATAAAAGACATCAAAATTGGAATGGAAGGAATAAATGCTATTAGTATTAACAGATGACAGAACTGTCTATGTGGAAAATTCTCCAGAATCCACAGAAAATTTTCTAGAAACAAAGAGTGAGGTTAGCAGTATTGTAGGACACAGGCCAATAATAAAAATTTAGTTTTATTTTTATACACTAGCAGTGAGCAATTGGAAGTTGGAATTAAAATAATAACATTTTACAAAGCATCAAAAATGAAATATTTAGAGTAAAGTTTCACAACAAATGTGTAAGACACACAACAAGCTATTGAACATTGTTGATACAAATTTTAAAAACAAAAGACATGGGAAAACTAAGAATAATTTTCTTGGTTAGGAAAACTCAGTATTCTTAAGACGACACTTTCTTTAAGTTGATCTATAGATTCAATTAAATCTCAATTAAAAACCCAACAGGCATTTTGATAGAATCAAGCTTATTTTTAAATTCATATAGAAACAAAAATGACGTAGAATAGCTACAGATAACTACAAAAAAGATAGAACAAAGTTTGAGGATTTACAGTATCTGCTTTTAGATACCGTATTACCTTATAACATTAATCAAACAATGTGGCATTGGCACAAAGATAGAGAAATAAATCAATGAAATAGAATAAAGAAGCCAGAGCTGTTACCTTTCTAGCCCTGTCCGCCATGGTGCTTAGCAGCCAGGGATGCATGGTCTCAGACATGTTTAACAAGTAAAACACTGACTTGAGGGGCGCCTGGGTGGCTCAGTCATTAAGCGTCTGCCTTCGGCTCAGGTCATGATCCCAGGGTCCTGGGACTGAGCCCTGCGTCGGGCTCCCTGCTCAGCGGGGAGTCTACTTCTCCCTCTCTCACTCCCCCTGCTTGTGTTCCCTCTCTCGCTGTGTCTCTCTCTGTCAAATAAATAAATAAAATCTTTAAAAAAAATTAAAAAAAATAGAATAAAGAGCCAGAAATAAGCTCGAACATACATGACCAAATGCTGTTCAAGGACAGTCAATGGAGAGATTATAGTAGCTCCAAGATATGATGCTGGATCAATGTAGTAGACAGCTACACGCAAAAAAAATGAAACTTGACCTATACATTGCAACATATAAAAATTAACTCAAAATGGTCCATAGACCCAAGTATAAAACCTTTAAAATGGCTAGAAGTAAATATAAAATCTTTGCGATCTTGGGTTAAGCAATAATTACTTAAACACATCAATAGTATAATCCCAAGGAAAAAAAGAAGAGAAAAAATATATTGGTCTTTATTGAAATTAAGAAATTCATTTATTTGAAAGACGGTATGAAAAGAATGCAAAAACAAGCCACAGACTAAAAAAATGTAGTTGCAAATCATATATTTGATGAAGAATTTATATTCAGAATATGGAAAGAACTCTCCATAATTTGACTATTGTTGATAATCCTGATATAAACATCAGGGTGCATGCATCCCTTCAAATCAGTATTTTTGTATCCTTTGGAAAATTCCAGTGGTGTGATTGCTGGATCATAGCGTAGTTCTATTTTTAACCTTTTGAGGAAACTCTATACTGTTTCCCAGAGTGTGTTGCACCAGTTTTCATTCCCACCAACAGTGCAAGAGGGTTCCCCTTCCTCCACATTCTCACCAACATCTGTTGTTTCCTATGTTGTTCATTTTAGCACTAAATTCTATACCTGAAACCAATGTTACACTGTATGTTAACTAACTGGAATTTAAATAAAAACTTGAAAAAAAAGTTTCTTCACTTAGAATAAATAATAATGAAATACATGACTCAATTAAAAATGGGCAAAAGATTTGAACAAATAGTTCACCAGAAAAATACATGGATGGGAAATAAACATGAAAAGATGCTAGGTTTCTGCTCAGGTCATGACCTTGGGGTCATAGAATTGATCCCCGTGTTGGGCTCTACTCAGTGCAGATTCTGCTTGAGATTCTCTCTCTTGCTCTCCTTCTGCCCTCCCCCCATCTTGCTCTCTTATCTCTCAAATAAGTAAAATCTTAAAAAAAAAAGTGGGAAAACAATTTGGCAGTTTCCTAAAAGTTTGAACATTTACTTACCATAAATTCCAGATATTCCACCGAGAGTAATAAAAGTGGTGACATAAAGGTCTTCACTCAGAGACTTTTACATGAACATTTGTAGCAACTTGATTTGGAATACTTAAAAACTGGACACAAGACACATATCCATCACCAGGTGAATGGATAAACAATTTGTGGTATATCCTTATAATGAAACATTACTCAGTGTAAAACGGTTATTGATTTATGGAACAGCATGGTAAATATCAGAATCATTATGTTAAGTGGAAGAAGATAGGCCAATAAAAGTACACACCGTATGATTCTAGTTACATAATATTGTAGAAAATTCAAAACAGTCTACTGCAGCATCTCAGTGGTTGCCTCTACACAGGCTTGAGGGAGCGGCAGATGGAAGGGAGTAATGTGGGCCACCAGGAAAATTTAGGGTGGTGGCTGTGTTCACTGCCTGGATATGGTGTGTGTACAAGTATTAAAGTTATCAATTATACTCTTCAAATATGTAGAGTTTATTGTATGTTAATTATAGCAAATAAATCTACAAATAAGCATGTAAGAAACAAATATATATTACTCTAATGCATTTGAAAATCTTGGATTATAACCTTGGTCTGTCTTATTTGAATTCTCTTGTGTCATTAACCACAATTGTTTGAAATATTATTAAAAAAAACACTAGGGCTAAAAAAACCAAACCCAAACCCCCAAAAAAACACTAAGGCTGAGTGGTCAGCTAGCAATAACCCCCATGATTATCAGTACATGGATAAGCATATATAAGAACATATTCAGTTGTTTGAGTAACTGTTCTTTTTAGTTTATTAAAGTTATTAGTGCCTATCCTTAAGCAAAATTATGTTTTGGACTATAATTATTATTTAGTTATTATTAATAAATAATAATTATAGAGGCTAAGATACCCATTAAATAACACTTCAAGAAGTATCCTATTTTTTTTTTTTAAGATTTTATTTATTTATTTGACAGAGAGAGAGACAGCGAGAGAGGGAACACAAGCAGGGGGATTGGGAGAGGGAGAAGCAGGCTTCCTGCAGAGCAGGGAGCCCGATGCGGGGCTCGATCCCAGGACCCTGGGATCATGACCTGAGCCGAAGGCAGTCGCTTAACCAACTGAGCCACCCAGGTGCCCCAAAAAGTATCCTATGTTTTACAATTATAATTACTCAATATGGACATGATACAACTTTGAGCTTTCATTCTATAAAAAATATTTTAAAGAATCTTTGCAGGGTAAGAATTGTATAATCATTTTTTTTCTGAGAAAAGAGAGAAGGAATCTTGCTTCTGGGCCTCATGGTATATCAGCTTCTCTCTCTGACTTGTATGACCATGGGCAAGTTTATTTGATCTCTGCAAGACACACTAAGCTCTTGCATTGCCTCCATCCTGAACAAATTAGCCACAGAGGATGGAAACACTGTAGACTGGAATTAAGAAATGTGCCTCTGGATCAACCGTATCCATTTCTGCAAAGGACTATTACATAATGACACAAATAAAAAAAAGGAGACAAACATTTTTTCATATTGAAAAATAAGCACTAGGCTATCTTGTTCCTAGGATTTCCTGAGATGGGGAAAAATCATGTTCACCACTGCTTTTTGGGGATTCCTAAATTTAAAATATAGACTCTCACCTGATAGCTGTCTCCACTATAATACCTGAATTTGGGCACCTTGCCAGAGACCACCCTGTTGGTCTTAGCAGAAAGATCCTGCAGTAAAATTGTCTACACCCACAAGGTCAACTGCCATAGAGAGGTGTGACAGGAAAACTGCTATTTTAGAGCAATGCTTCTCAAAGTTCAGTGTGCACATATAAGGAATCCTCATTCAGGAATCCTGTCCATATGCAGACTCGGGTTTGGTAGGGAGAGGCCTGAGATCTGGGGCTTTGGTTGGACGTCTGTTTGATACCATTGTTACTGGTCAGTGAATCACACTTTGAGTAACAAGGTCTTTGACTTTTGTTGGGCCCATTGCTGGGATGTGAAGATTTGCTATTCTATCTCAGAATAGCTGTTAGAAAACTCATGGATCGGAAATTATCTGAACTAGTTAGAATTAGGATTGGCTACATGTGCCTATTAGTAGGTTCAACAAGATAATTTCTTTTTCATGTAGAAGTCCTGAGGCAAAAAATCCAAGGCTGGTATTGTGGCTCTGTGATGTCCAAAACCCATGTTCCTTCTACCCTGTTGCTCAGCTGTATTTAGTACATCACTCCAGGAGCGAAGATGGCTATATGGCTGGCAGCTGTTTAGTTTTGAGTTGGCAAGAAATAGTAAGATACTAGAAAAGGCTATGCCTTATACCTCTACTAATATTTCTTGGAAATCACATAAAAATTTTCTACTTACAGAGAAGAAACATCATTTACATAGGCCAAATTACCTCATGGCCACATCCAGGTACAAAGGAGTCTGGACCGAAAGGTGCCCACCTCAAAAATGGGATTCTGTATTAAGACAGGGTCAGGGGGGTGGGGGCTGGGCTTTGGGAGGCAACTAGCAGTTCCTGCCACAGTATCACTACACTGATTTTGATTAAAGGAGCTGCATTTCTTATTGCATTAAAGCTCAGCCCACCAATTAGCCATGTAACGCTGGACTTAACCTAGACAGATCTTAGGTTTTTTCTTGTAAAATGACAGGTGTGGACCAGGAGACTGAAATAGCAGGAAGGTCCTAGAGGGATAAATTAAGTGGAACCACCACCTCATGGTTAAGACACAGAGGATGAACTCACTGGCCTGTTTGCCAGGCAAGAGTAATATCTAATTGTAGAACTTGCTCTTTTGTAATATATCCCTCTTGTATTCTTTCATCCAACCTGCCCTCAATGTACAACATGGTTTACTGTGGGTATTATGCCTTATTATTGTCCTATTTCCTTTCCTTGATAGGGATAACACTTTCAAAATATTTACTAAGTAGTAGTAAAAGAGTAATATCTACTAAAATTTGAAAAATGCTATTTATTTAGAAGTTTCTGCTGATGTTTAAAGGAGGGCTTCTGGTTCCAGTCCTGACTTGAAGAATGAAGGTCATATGTGTAGAACTTCGAGAAATATAATACAAGTGTACACATTTTTTTTTTTTTTTTGGTCAGATGACATTATCTCTTCTGGCTAAGTGAAAGAACAAAGTTGACAAGTACTGAAGATCACATTTAACTTTCAAAACTTAGGAGAGGGGTTTCACCAGAATATATATGTTGTGCAATTTAAAGAGTTCTTTTAAGAGTAGGAAAAAAATTACAGTCCTATGAAGATTTATTGTATGTTTTGCATTAAACCATATAATATTCCATAAGATTCATGTGGTTTATGAAATACCATATTCTAACTAGAAAGCACCCATGCCTAATCCTGCTTAAGCTATTATAACTGAGTGTATATGTCTCTGATGGTTTATACATATGTGCAATCCTGTGTAGGGAATATGTAATAATCTACGTGAAGGCATTTTATGAATCAATTTTTATCCTCTGTTATAAAGCAAATTAGACTCTAGGGACTTGTGTATTTATTAAATTCAGTTTCCCTCACTTGCACATAAAAATTAAATCTACCCTTATTTTTAAAACAATCCCCATGTATAAAACTAGAAGCTAAGAAATCATATTTTTTAGACTTTAGACTTTTCTTTTTTTTTTTTTGGCAATTTAAGAAAGTAAAGTCTCAAAATTACAACAACTTCCAAAACTTTACAAAACTGAGATATAGATATTACTATAATTTGAGGTAATAGTATATATGCTTTTAATTTTTATTAAATAAGTCCTTTATTTTAGAGTCTCTATATCATTTGGTGGTGCCTGGGTGGCTCAGTCAGTTGAGCATCTGACTCTTGGTTTCAGCTCAGGTCATGATCTCAGGGTAGTGGGATTGAGCCCTGTGTTGGGCTCTGAGCTCTGTTGGGAGTCTCCTTGAGAGTCTCTCTCTCCCTGTGCTCCTGCCCCTGGTTCTCTCGCTCTCAAATAAATAAATAAATTAAAAAAGAATAAAAATACATACATACATACATACATACATACATACATACATAAATGTCTCCATATCATTCAGAGTTAAGCAAGGAGACAAAAAACAAAACAAAACAAAACAAAACAAACCCCAAAACAAAAACAAAAACAAAACCACATGCAGTAATTCAAGCAAATGAAGTTTATTATAAAAAATTGTTAATTGGTGGGGACGCCTGGGTGGCTCAGTCAGTTAAATGGCTGCCTTCTTCTCAGGTCATGATCCCAGGGTCCTGGGATCAAGCCCTGCATCGGGCTCCTTCCTCGGTGGGGAGCCTGCTTCTCCTTCTCCCTCTGCCCCTGCCGCTCCACCTTCTTGTGCTCTCCCTCTCTCTTTCTGTCAAATAAATAAAATCTTTAGAAAAAATTATTAATTGGTAACTAGGGATTAACTACTAAGAGGTAAAGAGAACTCAAAGGAATGCAAATAGAGTAGCTACTGACTCTGTGGTTAAGGCAGAGTACCCAAGGAAGGAACACATTTGGATAGGGTGTGCCACAGCCCACTGGATGGTGGAGAAGCTTGTTGAAGTATTTCAGGCTGGTAAGCGGGAAACCTCTGACTGGGATGCCAGTGACACTCACCAGGAATCAGCTAGAGCACAGGGGGATCCTTCAGGGAAGCTGTCTACTGGGGGTCTTCCAGACTCTCTGGGATATTGAATGAGGGACCAGCCAAATGTGCTAGGAGGCTGCTGCAGGTGTGTTGCTGAAACTTGCCAGGTAACTGAGCACCTCTTGGTGCCCCAGGTGCAGACTGATGCTGCAGGGGCCAGAAAGGAAGAGAGCATACTGAATAGAAGAAGAGACTCTTCTCTCCCCCAGCAGCCCTCTCTCACCCTCTACTGACAAAGTTCAGCATGACGCCAGTAGACAAAGAAATGTTTGGAGGGCCCAGCTTCAGGATCACAAGGCAGAGCCATGAAGGGTGAATTTGGACCTGAAAGGTAATAAACTGATAACTGGCACAATCATTGTATGTTTTTTTTAAATTTCAGTAACAACACAAATATAAATTATTAAAAATGGGAAAATATGAAATTTTTGTCACTATAGTCTGAATAATAATTGCAACCAGTAATGTAGGGAAATAATATATGTCGAAACAAATTCATGAAAACATACCATAATTTAGAAAGGATGGTCTAGAGGGTCAAATTAAAGCATTTTAATCAAATCGAGGCATTTTAATCTGAAAGAGCTGAGAGATTACTCAATCCAATTCCTTCATTTATAAAATTAGGGGGAGCCTGAAACCCAGAAGAATTCAGTGATTTGTCCAGGGCTAAAGAGTTAGTTACTGAAAGCGATCATTCATTTGCTCAATGAGTATTTATCTAGTAAATGCTTCCAGGTGCCAGGTGTGGTTCTAGGTGCAGGTGAACAAAATATATCCTGAGCTCACAGAACTTACACTGAAGTTGAGAGAGTCACCCAACAAAAGGATAAACAAATGAATACATAATAATTCAGGAAATAGACAAGTGTGATGAGAAGAGAGAAGAGTGAGAAGACAGAATAATGTCAGTGGGAAGGGAGAGGCTGGGCTATTTATTTATTTAAAAAACATTTTATTTATTTATTTCAGAGAGAGAGAGCAGGTGCAAGTGGGGTGGGGGGAGAAGCAAACTCGCCTCTGAGTGGGGAGCCGATGTGGGGCTCGATCCCAGGATCCTGGGATCATGACCTGAGCGGAAGGCAGATGCTTAACTGACTGAGCCACCGAGGCACCCTGAGGCTGGGCTATTTATATGGGTGCCATTTGAACAGAGATCCAAAAAGAGTTGTGCCATCTCCCAATCCTGAATACTCAAATTAATGGCTTTTAGCAAATTAAATATATTTCCTACTTACATCATATCTTTTGTATTTGTATTCATGTTTTTATGGATAGAATACATTTGAATCCACTTTTTGTATTTGTATTCATGTTTTTTTGGATAGAATACATTTGAATCCACTTAGCCATCAAGGGTGAATAGTGCCATCATCACTTTTCTCCTGTCTTCTCTTTATAAATAAACCTACAATTATCTGTTCACACAATGTTTCAATTGATAACACTTTAGGAAACTTCAGGCAGATGGAGCTTGCTGGAAACCTGGTTACAATGGACACAAGTTATACCTCCCAACCTCAGACTGACCACATATTTTGACAAGTTTCAACTAGTTTCCTAGATTTCTGGCTGTTTAGATATTATACATGTCTTAAGGGCAATGTTGAAGATGTTGAAAATCATTCAACAGTGTCCTACATAAGACAATATTTCAGCACTGAGATATTTCTTAATTATATGAGTTTCCACTGTGTGTGTGTAAGCAGGGAATAAACGTTGCTGAAATACCACTAATAATGTTGCAATTTTGCACTTTAGAAACTATATGCACAGGAAGGGAGTTGAACATTTGGTGGTTAATGTGTGATCAGGCTATTTCCTGACAAATAGAACTGACTTTAAAATCAGAATAACTGATATCACTGTCAGACTATAAAAACTTCATCTTAAGTAGGCAGTGTAGCCACAGATATGCAGCTGAGTTTGGAAAACTAAAAGAAAAATTATTTCATGATTATTCTGAAAATGTCATCAAATTTTAATTTGATTTCAACTGGACCTTTTGCAGTACAACCTGACTAATATGTGTTTCCCTGTAATTGGTCGTTCATCCTGTTCTAACTTTTTTGGTTGGCGACCCTGTTAATTAATGTAAACTGAATTGCATTTGTGTTTTGATTTGTCAAAAATTTTATGATTTCAAAGGAGATTTAAAATTGTGTAGTCGTTGAAAGAAAATTTCTTGCTTTTCAAATAATTCATTGGGTTATTTTTGATAATTCATTGGTTATTAAAATCACTTTATTGAATTGTTATTTAATAGCATGTGAAATGAAAGTATCTGTGGAATTTCGTCAAAATCGCAATTCAAATGGAAATCTTTGAGACGTGTTCATTACCTTATTCAGATCTCTATTTTAGAGATTTTGTCATTAATTCAGCACACCATGTGTCAAGGGGTTAAACTCTGAGACCAGATCACTACAAAATTCAAAGCAATACGTGATGGAAATAATAACTTAAAAAATTCTAAAATTCTTGTCTATCTTTTAACTCGTGTGAGTGTGGAAGTTGAGCTAATGCATCTCAGTGCTTACCTTACAATGATCAAATAACCAAAAACTCAGACCAAAAAAATATTTCCTTTCCTGATTAAAAAAAAAGAAAAACATACACAGTATAATAAAAAGAGTCTACCAGAAAACTGCCAATTATAATTTTCTCTTAGATCTCATCCTAATAAGTTTTTAGTTCGTTTTCTAAGCAAATCGGGTGATAATTAAATGTGCCTGGAGGCCTCCTAGAAACATCCAATTACTCCCCTTATGGAAATCTTCCCCTCAGTTACATGATGACAGACAACCACTGGGCTTGGAGTTATGTTGGCCACATTAAAGAAAAAAATATTTTGTACTGGGGTGCCTGGGTGGCTCAGTCATTAAGCGTCCACCTTCGGCTAGGGTCATGATCCCAGGGTCCTGGGATGGAGCCCGCGTTGGGCTCCCTGCTCCACGGGAGCCTACTTCTCCCTCACCCATGCTGCTTGTGTTCCCTCGCTGTGTCTCTCTCTGTGAAATAAATAAAATCTGGGGTGCCTGGGGGGCTCAGATCGTTAAACGTCTGCTTCGGCTCAGGTCATGATCCCAGGATCCTGGGATCGAGTCCCACATTGGGCTCCTTGCTCCTTGGGGAGACTGCTTCTCCCTCTGCCTCTGCCTCTCTCTATCATGAATAAATAAATAAAATCTTTAAAAATAAATAAATAAAATCTTAAAAAAATATTTTGTACAGAGCAATGAATGAAAAGGACAAAAGTTTTAAACAAGTTCCTCACCTCTTTTTACTTCTCAGATACATACCTTATGTTGAATAGCCAGATCATTTTATTATTGCAAATGCCACGGTTGCAATCTTTCATTGCTTGCAGTAGAGACCCACAGCATTAAGTTAGTATAAAATTACATATAGTTTAATATATCTGTACAACACCTTTAAACAAGCTTCTCTAGGCAAGAAGGTTATCCGTCTTATAAATCTATTATTCCATTGTACATCTTGATAGCCTAGCATTGCTCCTAGCCATGTTTAAGCATTAAATAGTGCATTATTATTTCACATAAATCAACCAGAGATGTGTGAATTCATAAATTTTGCATTTGCACAGACAGTATTTTAAACGTTTTACTGCTTCGTGGGAACTCAGAGCACAAGCCTCTACACAAATCAGGACCTGAAAAATTTCAATAAAATTTAATATCACAATTACATCTCTTCAAAGTCAATGCATGCATATTTTAGAAGTATCTTAACTGAGTCCAAAAATAAAAGTAAAATTTGAAAGGTGGTTTTTTGATTGCAGGTTTGTCAGCTATTGTTAGAATAAGCTAGTGAGCACTTTGGCTTTTTATTCTTTATAGCAAAATGGTATAAACAAACAAACAGGGTTTTGGGGGGGGGGAGGGGGGATTGGTTAGCCTGGTGATGGGTATTAAGGAGGGCACGTACTGCATGGAGCACTGGGTGTTATACAAAAACAATGGATCGTGGATCACCACATCAAAAACCAATGATGTATTGTATGGTGACTAACATAACATAATAAAATAAAATAAAAATAAAATAAAATAAAAATAAGAGGATAAAGCCTTATAAAACTTTGAAATGAAAGAAGAAATATATTAAAACCAGAAATCTTGGTAATTGTAATTTACAAAAATAATGCAGGTAGAAGGTATTGCAGAATTGATAAGCTTGTATTAAAATTAATATACAGCTTTATAGTTCGAGGCTGACATTTAAAAATGTCATCACTTAGGCTATAAGTTACGGAAGGGTAAGGTGAGGACTTTTCCGGGTGTTTTTGGGTGATTCTCTCTGATTTGGAAGAGAGCTACATTTTTTTTCTTCTTTCTAAGCGTTTTTTTTTGGTGGGATGATATTTACTCTTTCTTCAAAGTTTTCATTATTTTTCCCAGAAAATGTTCCTACTCAGATTTTGTTTAGTAGGAAATGACTCTAAAATTTAATGCACAGGAGTTTTGGGTTCCAGGAGGATTTCTGCTTTAGCATGTGTGCGGTGAAATTACATTTCTGTTGAAATAAGTCCTAATGCATATAATTAACTGAACAAATGCCACACTAATTTGAAAATGACATATTTATCACCTAGAAACAGGTAATGTAGAAAAATAAATTGCTCTGAACATAGAACTTGCTTCCAATCGTCATCAAAATCTGGGCAAAAGCTGATAGGAAAGAAGAGAAACAGTCTCATGAATCTTTTTGAACTGCTCTTTACTGAGACACTTTTCAGAGTTACCAGTAGGTGATTCCTGGAGGAATAAGTGACAAAGGGTAGGTAAAAATAACATCCTACTGTGGACCTTTCCTTTTGTAGTGAGTGATTGTTTATGATGAGGATTTATTACATCAGGAAACCAGTTTCTGTTTTCCTTTATAAACTTTAGATATCTTCTCTGCCGTTCTGAATCTGCCCTTTCTTTCTTGATGGACTGAAAGTTCAAACCCAAGGTTAACAGTACCAGAAGATCATTGTTTAGAGATTAATCTCTTTAGGGTGATAAGCAAAAGACAGACACAGTGAGTCTTTAGAACCCTAAAGCTACTCAGAGTAATGACAAGCATTACCATACCCAGGCCGACTTTGGAATGTTAAAGAAAGCAGATCCAGTTACCATCCATAAAAAACTAATGGAAACTTCTCTCTTACTCTGATGAATGTTGAAAATGGAGTGGCTTAAATAAAAAATCACTTCCCTTATTATGATGTTTGACTACTTAGCATTCATTGGTTTGGGCTACATTTAGTTTTTGATGGTATTGCTCTTCCTAGTTCCCTCTTTCTGTGTGAAAGTTTCATCTTATTGTCTGGGTCTAGACTATCAAGGATATAAGGAAAAAATGATTCATTATAGAAATTACATTTTCTGAGCTAAGCCAGAAGGCACTGTCTTTACTTTAGCTCTTGTATAAGCAAGACTTAGTGTTATGTATATATTTTATGTGTATATAATGTTGACTTAGCAATATATATATATTTATACCACACAAGTGGCCCATGCTACCATTACACAAATCCCTCTATTTTTCAAAGGCTATATGGAAACAATTGATGGCTGAGGAAGGAGCATGTATAAACAAACATGTTTAAAAATTCTCAGTCTGTGTCAGCACCATTTAAATAAATATGTGTTGGTGTGTTGTTGTTGTTTTTTTTTTTTATAACACTAACATTATTGGTTAGAGGGGAAATTAGAAGGAAGGGATGGACAAGAACTATGTTGAATTCTAAAACAGAATGAGTTTGCTTCATCTCTCTCTCTCTTTTTAAAAAATCTGGTTGCAAACATGGATGTTTCTATTTGAAATAAAAATAGATTCTTTTGTTTGCTAAATTCATGGCTTCATTTTCCATTGGAGACACCACAATTAAATTTTTAAAAATGAACTTTAGCACATTATAGAAAGCACTATCTTGTGTTTTATTGTTCTATCTTAGTTTGTATGTTTATTAATTCACCTCAAATAAAATGTTCAGGTTTAAGGAGAAATGAAGACAGTGGGCCAAAAACAAATCAAGAATTGATTGATCTTAATTTTCATAGGTTTTGCCTATCCCTATCTATTTTGTTAGACATGTTCATTAAAGATGTATTGTCAGCTGTTATAATGAAAAGTGCCATGTCTTTTACACTATTCATCTCTTCAAATGAGCTATATATTAATAATCCTTAGATTTTTATTAGAATCGGTGTAGCTAGGTAATAGGAATAGGATATTGCCTTTTACTAAAAACAAAGTACCATAGTTTCTAAATAAAACTGACCGCCACGGGAAGGTAGGCAACGTGATTTTTTTGCTTGTTTGTTTTCTCTTTATGAAGAGTTGTTACTGAGCTAGTTATATCTGCTGAGAGGCAATATGGTGTCGTAGAGAGAACACAAGCTTTTGAATCACATTACCTTGGTTAGAAGATAGATTCTATCATTTAACATTTCCCTGGAGACATGAATAATTGTCCACCAAACTTTCATGCTCTAGACTGATGGTTGGCAAGGATGTACCCTGCCAGAGCATGTCACAGTGTCCCTCCCCAGCCCTTGCACAGAACTGTTGCATAGAAATGGACACTTGGAATTCAAACCTGGTTCCATTTAACTCCAATGACAAGGGATCATACCACTGTATCTTCACCTACAAAGTGATTAATGTCATTTGCCCTTTGAATACAAAGGAATGGAAACATCAAAGGCCTTGTCTTAGTCCAGGTTCTTCAGAAAACAAAGCGTGAGGCAAGGATTAGAGTGCTGGTGCCCCATTTGAAAGATAAAAACTCAGGGCAAAAAAAAAAATGAAAATGGGAGTAAGGGGTGGGGAGAGCAACAAAGCAAAGTGATGTTGTGTGTCACTGCATGTGCTCTTCCTTCAGAGCAAGCCACAGAGAGACCCTGTAGCTTGCTTGGCAGGTGCATCTGTCCAGCACAAAGGGTTTCTCCAGACAGTTGCAGAGAATCTATATCTCTGAGTAGTGCTGCCTGCACACCCCTTCCCACTCTCATTTCCTATTGTTCCAAGTTCTTCACTAGAGAGGAATTAACTTCTCTGACCTTTTGGGTTGCATCACTTGCCCATTGGATGGACACTCAGAATGCCAGATCACACAGCATGTGTGATGTGGTGTTTTACCCAAGTCTGGAAGTGACTTATAGGCATGGCTGTACAGTCAAAGCTAAAGGGTAGGGCCCAGCATCCCCAGGGCTGATAGCTGGAAGGCCCAGACATCAGAATTGCAGGGCTTCACTGGAGGAAGATGATGAGGACGTAGAAGGCAGACAGCATGGAGGAAATAGGAGAAAACACATGAGATATATATCTGAAACAGCCTTCAAATGATTCATTCAACTACTGTTTATTAAATGCCAATTGTGAGGGGCACCTGGCTGGATCAGTCAGTAGAGCATGTGACTCCTGATCTCAGTGTTGTGAGTTCAAGCCCCACATTGGGTGTAGAGCTTAATTAAAAAAAAATAAATGCCAATTGTGTACTAGGAACTGATAAAGGAACAGTACTAGAAGAAAAAAAAAGCTAAAAATTCTCTTCCTTCATGAAAAATACATTCCAGTAGAGGACAAAGAGAAAAATGAGATAAATAAGTATAATATATGGCATCTTGGAAGAGGACCAAGATGGAAATGTGTATATAAAATGTTTGTAGGCAAGAGTAGTCAAGAGATTCCTTACTGAGAGGATGAATTTTGAGTAAAGACCTAAAAGAAGTGTGGGGGCAACCATGATAATACCTGAGCATGAGCAGATGCAACGGTTCTGATTTGGGAATGTGTTGGTATATTCATGCAAGAGCAAGGAGATGAATGGGGCTGGAGAGGAGTGAGAAATGAGACTAATATGAGATAAAGTCTAGATGATCTTGAGCCATGTAGATCATTGCAAGGAACTCATCTTACTGATCATTCAAACATTTTAGCCTGGTTGACTCATTTGTTCATCACAACAGCACTGACAAATAGGCAGTCTTATCTCCATTTAATGGATGAGCAAACTGAGCCTCACAATGGTCAGGTGAATTGTCTGAGGTCATAGCTAATAAAAACTCACATAGGAATTACTAGGATCTTCATTATTAGGAGAAATAAATGGTTCCACTTACCTTTCAGAATCAAAATACCTAAGTATTATCAAGCACTGAGAATAATGACAGGCCATAGCTTTCATGAGAAGCTGTCCTCATTTATTCCTTAAATAACCCTCTGAGGTAGCACTATGATGTTTTTCATTTTGCAGATGAGGAAACTGAAGTATCTTAGTCATTTACCCAGTGACACAATTGGAAAGTGATAAATCAAGAACTGAAGTATGTTTTAGAACATGTGCTGTTAGTTAGGATGACACATCCCCTCTACAAATGTTTTAGTTATTATTGCTATATATCATACTTTCTTTCTCAGAATCCTTGTCTTTCTTCCTCTTCAATTTTGAAGTATGACCATACTATTATTTTCCCTTTCAGATAATTCATTTGTGGTCTATTATATTTTTTTTCTACTTTGAAGAAAATGAAATAACATAATTGACAACTTCTTATGCTTCCTTGGCTGTTTTTTTATTGTATCTCTACAGTTGAGCCAAAATATTTTCATATCACTAGTTTCTTTTTATACTTTTTTCAACGTTGTTGCTTTTTCCCCTTTCTTACTGAATTACGTCTTTTGTAAATTTTTCAGCATGTATCAGTCAGTGAATAGGAAATGCTCTC
This sequence comes from Mirounga leonina, assembly GCF_011800145.1. Taxonomy (NCBI): domain Eukaryota; kingdom Metazoa; phylum Chordata; class Mammalia; order Carnivora; family Phocidae; genus Mirounga; species Mirounga leonina. Next base: position 10,744,758 of record NW_023270709.1, read on the forward strand.
AGTTTATCTTCATGTGAATTCATGTTTATTTTGCTTTTGCTTTTGAATGATAATTTAGGCAGGTATAGAATTTTATGCTAACAGCTCTTCCTCCCTTGTTTTCTGTCATCCATTTTTACTGAGAAGAATATTGTTCATCATTTAATTTTTCTTCTTTGCTTTTATGCCCTCTCTTTGGATTTTCTCTCTGCTTTTTGAACTCTACAGTTTCATTACAGTGTTTTGATGCAGATTTAAAAAAAAAAAGATGAATCTGCTCAGATTCCTGTTTCCTTCTTCAATATAAAGGTTGATTACTTGTTTTGTTTCTGGAAAATTCACACTCATTTCTTCTTTGGATATTTCCTTTCCTCTGTTCTCTCTGTTTCTTCTTGGCCTCTGGAACTCTTACTAGATATATATTATTGGATATCTTTTACTATTTTCTAAGTCTCATCTTTCTTTTTATATTGTCCATATTTTATCTTTCTGATCTTTCATCAGTTCTTTTATCATTTGTACCTAATCTGTTATTTAACCCATATACTGATTTTTTAAAAAATCAATTTTATTGGGGTAAAATTTACATACCACAAAATGCATACGTTTTAAGTATAAATCTTGATGAGTTTTGAGAAATGTGTACACCTGTCTAGCCATCTCCCCAGTAGTCAAGATATAGGATATTTTCACCATTCCAATTACATGTGTTCCTTTGCAGTGAATTCCCTCTATGGCCTGTCCCAGGCAACAACTTATTTATATCACAAAATTGACTTTGGCTGTTGTGAAATGTCATAAAAATAATCACATATAGTATGTATACACTTGCATCTAGCTATTTTCAACTCAAAATAATGTTTTTGAGATATGCTTGGCTGGCTCACTCAGAAAAGCATGTGGCTCTTGATCTCAGGGCTGTGAGTTTGAACCCATGTTAGGTGTACAGATTACTTAAAAATAAAAAAAAAAAAACTTAAAAAAATTTTAAAAATAATATTTTTGAGTTTCATCCATATTATATTTATCAAAAACTCATTCTATTTTTGTGCTTTATGATACTATATTTTATGAATATACAATTTGAATGGTGGGTGCCTGATTTTATTGCTCTTCATACATCTAGTCCCCCTCATCTAACATAAAAAAACCCAAAAGACCAAACCATATTACAAACCAGCTTTACAAATTCAACTATACCTGATCCACACTTTAAGCATTATGGAATAGAAAAACAATAAGCTTCCAAATGATTTCTAAGTAGAATAATAAACCAAATTCTAGAATGTTCTTGCTGACACTGAACATATAGACAGAGAGGGATGGAAGGTTTAAAAGATTCCATAAAAAAGGGCAAATGGGTGGAGACATTTAGATCAAACACATAAATCACTCTCAGAAGAAAAAAAGTCACAGAGGAAGAGACAAAATACTGAACACAGAGCTGGAATTTGGTGGTTTACTCCACTGTCTACAGGGAAGGGCCTTCAAAGTGAGTGGGACCAGAAATAGCATCCTTGGGCGCCTGGGTGGCTCAGTTGGTTAGGCGACTGCCTTCGGCTCAGGTCATGATCCTGGAGTCCCTGGATCGAGTCCCGCATCAGGCTCCCTGCTCGTCAGGGAGTCTGCTTCTCCCTCTGACCCTCCCCCCTCTCATGTGCTCTCTCTCTCATTCTCTTTCTCAAATAAATAAATAAAATCTTAAAAAAAAAAAAGAAATAGCATCCTTGAGGAATCATTGTTTTTAGGATAAATCAGATATATAGAGAAGGAATGGTATCCTTCAGAGATGTGACAATGAGGCAAAGAAGGAAAAAGAGGAAAGAAATTAAGAATCTTGAAAAAAATTGTGAAAAGTTAGTAATAACCTTACCCACTCCTTATTATTATCCACCAGAGTACCTGTGTTTTATTAAAAAAAACAGAAGAGGGCACTCTTGAACTAGCAACCCCATCCATGAATTAAAGAGAAATAGAAAAAAAGCAGATTACAATTACACAAAAGTACTGTGAAATGATAACAGAAAATCTAAATCAAATAATTTCAGCTGCTGAATATTCTCCCCACCCAAAAACCATAAAGCAGAGAAGTGTAACATGATTCCTCAAACTGAAATAATATTCCCTAAGCATTTGGAGATATGAGGAAAAAAAAAAACAAAACCTTGAATCAGAAGTTCAGAATCTAATAACAAAAATGTATAAAAAGTCAGGATAAAGTTAAATAAGAATTAATTGAATTCAGGAGTTAGAAGAAAAAGAAGAAAAGTATATCAGAAATGAAGACTACATTACAAGGTATACAAGGGAAAATAGATTCAAATAAATATTTAAAAGTATTGCTTCCATCCTAACATTGACAGAAAAACAGAAAAATCTATAAAATTTCTCAGGTTTATTCTGTGAAGACAGCTAAGACTGGACATGGTGGTAAGAAGACAACAAATATACACAGTAGCTGAACTGGCTGAAAGATGGGATTTCTCATGAATGGAGTGAGTGGGGGATAGGAAAATTCTTTGCCCAGGATTTTATACTATATTTACACCTATACCAATACCATTATAGGCCTGCTACTTCTAAGGGAGGAGAAATTCCTGCCTAAGACACAAGTCCGAGTTCTGCTGTGACAGAGAGTGAATAGAAACCCCACAGATGAGATGCTGGCATCCAGAGAAACTTTCCATTTCCCAGGAAGAGCATGGAGAACAAACAATAGCAATATGCCATTGGAGGAAGGACAAGAGGGTGGAGAAAAAGCAGCCATATAGCAGAGTGTGTAGAGGGATGACTGAAAGCTGAGATGGAACAGAAGTACTAAGGAAAACCTCCAGCAACTCAGCACAAGACAATGTAATCCACCACTAGAAGAATTGAAGCCTATGATACAAGAAAGGTAACCAAGCAACATCAAAACCCAAATCCTGCTCAACCTATGACTAGTTTTTCTTAAATCCTGACCCTAATGACCTAACAGTCATTAATGACTAAAGCCTTATGACAAAAGAATAAATATCATAAGTGATACTTATTTCATTAAGTACTGTTCTACACATAATGTTCTACATACTATGTCTCTATGGTTCTACACATAGTGTTCAATAAAAAGGCATACAGTACACAGAAAGCAAGGAAAAACAATCATTTGTCAACAGATAGAGCAATCAACAGAACCAGATCGGATATGAACAAGATGTTGGAATTATCTGAGATTTAAATAACTATGATTCACATGTTAAAGGATCTAGTGGAAAAAGTGGATCACATGTATGAACAGATGAAAAATTTTAGTAGAGAGTCAGAAACTATAATGGCATAATGAAAAATAAATGCTAGAATTACATCCACATACACATGGCACACACATCATCACAGATAAAAAGTGCTTTTGAACAGTTCAGAAAATAACCTGAAGCTGAGGAAAACATTAGTGAGAAAAATATCAGGAATATCAGTATCATTCTTTAAAATCATCTAAACTGACATATAGAGGGAAAAAAAAGTGAGAAGAAAGGAACAGAGCATTCAGGAACTATGCAACAATATCGGATAGTCTAACATATCTTTAATTGGATCCTAGAAAGAAAAGAGTGAAAGATAGGAAATGGATAGAGGAACTATTTGAAAATATAATGGATAAGAACTTTCCAAAAAGAATGAAAGATATCAAACCACAGATCCAAGAAACTTTAAGAAGCCTCAACAGGGCACATACACACATACACTAGTCAAACCATTCTAAACTGCTTTTAACCAAAACGAAAATATTGAAGGAAGCCAGAAAAAGAAAAGATCAATTACATAAAAGAAACACACTGTTTTACAGACTACTTGTCAGAAACTATGCAATAATATAGCAACTGACAAATCAATCCTAAAATATTTAAAAAAATGCAAAGGATATGGAATAATCAAAACATTTTTTTTTTAAAGTAGCAGTATTGGTGTACTCTCACAACCTGATTTTAAGACTAACTATAAAGTTACAATAATGAAAATAGCATGAAAATGGGTAGAGACATCGATTAATAGAATGAATAGAAATAGACTCACACACATATAATCAGCTGATTTTTCACTAGATAATTCAGTGGTAAAGGGATATTATTTTTAAAATATGGTACTGGAGAGATCCCTGGGTGGCTCAGTTGGTTAAGTGTCTGACTCTTCATTTTGGCTCAGGTCATGATCTCAGGGTTGTGGGATGGAGCCCCACATCAGGCTCTGAGCTCAGTGGGGAGTCTGCTTGAGATTCTCTCTCCCTCTTCCTCTGCCCCTCCTCCCACTCACTCTCACATTCTCTCTCTCTCAAATTAATAAATCTTTAAAATAATATATGGTATTGGAACAATTTGATATCCATATTAAAAAAAGAAGCAAGCCAACAAAACAAAACAGAAACCCTCAACCTATTCTTCATACCAAATACAAAAATAAACTTGAAATGGAAAATAAGCCTAATGTAAAACTCAGAGCTGTAAAACTCTACAAGACACTAAGCTAGAAAACATAGGATAGATTTTTATGATCTTGAGTTAAGGACAGTTTTCTTAGACAGAATACAGAAAGCCCAAATCATAAAAGGAAAAAAAAAATACAAAATGCATAATTGAAAAAAACAGCCTTCTTCAGAATATATGAAGAACTTTTACAACTCAGCAATTAGAAAATAAGGAACCTAATTTAAAAACTTGGCATAAGATTTAAGCAGATGGTTTACCACCATGGAGATACGGATTGCAAGTAACTACATGAAAAGATGCCCAATAACATATATCATTAGGATGGTGCAAATTACAAATATAATAACATATCACAACACACCTATTAGAACAGCTAAAATTAAAACAAAACAAACTAGCTGACAATACCAGGTGCTGCAGTGAATAGAGACCAACTATAACTCTCACACACTGCTGGTGTTAATGAAAATGGTATAGCCACTTTGAAAAACCATTTGGCATTTTCATATAAACTTAACTTACTCTTACCAACAACCCAACAGTCCTAGACCTAGGTATTAAAAAGGGCATGTACTGCATGGAGCACTGGGTGTTATACGCAAACAATGAATCATGGAACACTACATCTAAAACTAATGATGTAATGTATGGGATTAACATAACAATAAAAAAATAAAAAAAATAGGGGGAAAAAGGTCTGTAAAAAAAACTAATGATGTAATGTATGGTGATTAACATAACAATAAAAAAGTAAAAAAATAGGGGGAAAAAGGTCTGTTAAAAAAAACTAATGATGTAATGTATGGTGATTAACATAACATAATAATAAAAAAGAGAGAGAAGAAAACACACACACACACACACACACATCCCCATATCTGAATGCTTATAGTAGTTTATTCACAATTGCACCGAATTGGGAACAACACAAATGGTCATTACCTGGTTAATGTATAAACAGAGTCTTCTGTTCTCTTCCTACTTCTTTTTCATCAATGCACCAACTAAAGAGCAAAAGCAACAGCAGAAACTGTTTTTCTTTACATATTTTTCCCTTCTCCATTTTAACAATATAATAGCAAAAAAAAAAAAAAAAAGGAAAGAAAGAAATTTTGCAACAAAGGATGGTTCTCAATTTTCCATTTCACTGTTTGCATAGATATAACTGTGTGTGTGTGTGTGTGTGTGTGTATATATATATATACATATATATATATATATATAGTTGACCCTTGAACAACATGTGCTTATTATAAGTTTGAATTGCATGGGTCCACTGATATGTGGATTTTTTCAATAAATACTGTCCTATAAATGTATTTTTGTCTTTCTTACCATTTTCTTTTTTTTTTTTTTAAAGATTTTTTATTTATTTGATAGAGACACAGCAAGAGAGGGAACGCAAGCAGGGGGGAGTGGGAGAGGGAGAAGCAGGCTTCCCGCTGAGCAGGGAGCCCGATGTGGGACTCGATCCCAGGACCCTGGGATCATAACCTGAGCCAAAGGCAGACGCTTAATGACTGAGCCACCCAGGTACCCCTCTTTCTTACTATTTTCTTAATAACATTTTCTTTTTTCAAGCTTACTTATTGTAAGAATACAGTATCTAATACATATAACATACAGCATATGTGTTAATCGACTGTTCACGTTACTGGCAAGGCTTCTGGTTAGCAGTAGGCTATTCATAGTTAAGTTTTGGAGGAGTCAAAATTATAAGTGGGGGTCAGTGATGCAACCCTTGTGCTGTTCAAGGGTCAACTGTATTTGCAGAATTTGTTAGGAGCCTGGAATTCTCTCATAATAAAATATCAGAAGCTGAACTGCATCCACTGCAACACAGTAACTACTGAAATTTTGTTACCACTTAAAAAATTGATTACAGAAAGTTAAGCCTTTTATATCATTTTCTGAGTATTGCATTTCTGTGTATTTTTAAAATCATTAAAATCATGTTATAAATCATGTCAGAAAATACTAATATGGCAGCCCTTTGGGATGGGAAATGACGTACAGAGGAGACTTATTCCTATGACTGTTCCTTTCAACTACTCCCAGGATGCACTATTGGCTCGTTAATGGTTGTGGACTGGGGCATACCTAGAAATGTGGAGGCAGCAGAGGGCTGTCAGATTCTTCCTAGTTCAGGGACACTGGCCCCTGGGCTAGACTTCTTGGCAGGACCTTTGTGATAGATTTTTTTGTGTCATATATCATTCCCCTATCCTACTATGTTCTAACATTTTCTTTAAAATTGGCACAAATTAGAAATTACAACAACTCAGAAACACAATTATGCTTTCAAGCAATTCCCATTTTTAAATTAGAGTACACTTCAGTATTTTAAACTTCCTTAAAATTATGTCCATATATTAGTATGACTTCATTTCAAATACCTAGGTGGGATCAGCGTTGCCGGGCTGGGTGCTCGAGGGCAGGGTTTGGTAAATTGGAGATCGGGGCAGGCCTGGATAGGTTGTTATTTTGAGAAGATCTGACCAGAAGGGAGGAGAATACTGAATGTACGTTCTACAGATGGAGCTTTGGGATATTGAGAAAGCGGATTTTCCCCTCCTTTTTCCTTTGTTTATATTCCCCACTTCCTACAAATGCTCCTAGGACTTTGAATTCAAACCAGCCTATTAAATAGCAAGGGATAGAGAAGTGAAACAAACATTAGTTGAACCCCTAGATTCCATAAAAAGGAATGACATTTAGACCATATACTCAAAACTTCACTACGTGCTTTTTATTATCTTATATAATCTTTTTTTTTTTTTTTTTAAGTAAGCTCCATGCCCAGGGTGGAGACAACACGGGGCTTGAACCCACCATCCTGAGATCAAGACCTGAGCTGAGATCAAGAGTCAGACGCTTAACCGAGCCACTCAGACACCCCTATTATCTAACATAATCCTCACAAAACTCCAACACACGAGAAATATGAAATTTTACTTGTATCATGAACTAAATAGACTTGGCATGATAACCTAAACATGGCAGATACTGTCCTGTGTCTTTTCTGGAAATATGCATTTTGGATTCTAAATAGCATACAAACCTTTGGAAAAAGAACTATTTGAAACTGTCTGTAGTTGCATTTTGTCAGTTATGTGCAAAATTTAAGCAAGCACCTTGTGCAATCATCTTCTTAGAAGAACCACCATGTTCCAGGGAACAATAGTAAATACTACCCTTGGGACCATACATCCAACACTTGCTTTTCCATAGTCTCTCTACTCTTTAAAAATTCTCAAGTTAAAACAAGCAAATATACAAAAACAGCCCCTCTTATTCATAATCTCCAAATACCATCCAGAGATAGTGTACAATTTTTTGAAATGCTAATCAGCAACTATACCTGCAGATAATATCTGCTGGGGTTCAATCTATTTAATTCACTAACCAGTTAATAAAACACCTTGGGTGTAAAGTCATTTAGAACCATGATACATGGAATCATATGGAGGCTGACTTATAAATAAAAGTATACTATTCTTTTCTCGACAGATTGTTCAAGGAATCTCAGAGAACTGAAAACTTCTATAAAGAATAACCCTTGTCTCAAGATAAAAGTCTTTTACTGGGATGCATGTTTAATTATGAGCCTCATATAATTGCAAAAATGTAGTAGACTTATTTGTTAGTAAGAGATGAATAGATAACCAATTTTCTAACATTTTTTCATAGAAAAAATTTTAGATTAGAAACTGGGATATAATTTCCCATACTTTCATATTGAGCTTGCCTACATTTTGAAAACATAAGTAGTTTGGGAGTCATATCTCTACCCATATTTCATAGGAGAGGGGGAAAAAAGGTACTTAGTGCTTTAACAGATAGTAAGATCTTACCATGTTTCATTCAAAATGTTTCAAAACATTTTTCATTCTCCCCATAATCTTAAAAACATCCAGGAATTTTGAAGGTATTTTCATAAGGAGTTTTGAAATGTAGCTAATTTGGTGTTTTGTTAATTGAGTATCTTAAAGTAGTAGAGTTCAGAGACAGAATGGAAGCTCATCTGTTTTCAATAGAAGTAGAGATACATTCTCCAGCCTCCGAGGTATGTTCACATGGACAGATCAGTGGGATGTATTTCTGTGGATGTGGTTGGTTAAACTCCAGAAGTACACAGGAAGCATGAACAGAATGAGGAGCTCTGGGAAGATATAAATTCAGGCTACAAAGATTGAGAGGTCAAAGCCAGTCACTATACCCCAGAATCTTGGAAAGCTCACCGAAAGCACCATTTTTCTGAAGGACTGTAGGCAGCTTATTCCCCTCACTGCCACTCTCACCCCTGCACCCTCCAATCTCAAACTGTAGCTGCATAACTCTGGGCCCATTTAATTGGCCCTTTGCTCATTTGCAGGGCTGTGATTTTTAATCTGTTCCTTTAAGCTGGTCACACCTTCATATCAGACCCTTGACTCTCTACCAGTTTTTGAGGAGCAAATCTTAGCTGTCTACTCTTCAGCCAGCTTTCCTGAAAAGGACCCAGCAATTCTGCCTTGAATGCCTTTTTCTTCCTCTTCCGATGAATTCCTGTCAGCCTCAGGATCCATATCAAATGTAAGTTGTCTAAAGAGACTTCTCCAATCTCATGGTCGGTCTGATCTCACAGTAGTATTCATACCCACTCCACCCGATCCTGAACCACTTTGTAGCAACTATCATAACTGTCATGGATTAATTACCTGTGCAGTTACTTACTGTCTGCCTCCCTTGTTAGAACTTAAACTCCCATGGGCAGCAACTGTGTCTCCCTCCCCATTTCTATTCCTAGTGTCATTGCCAGGGTGACTTGTCATTATAGCCGTTCAACTAATGTTTGTTGAGTGAATGAATAAAGGCTGTTTCTCCTTTGAAAAGATCACCCTCATTTATATCAGCTGGTAGAGCTATCTCTAGTCTAAATGGGAAATTTTTCTTGGGCCCTGTACTCTTAAATTAGGTAATTAATCCACATGAATTAACATCAAAATGAAGCATTCTAGATGATATTCAACTTGGCTCTTAGGTTTTATCACCTATGACTGGCTAAAATTGACACATCCTATGAAAGTATTGTAATGCTTTGTTGAAAATTATGTATTTCATTTTTTTGGATATAGAAGGTATAAAGTAAGTCCAGGGGGTGTACATAGCTATCCTTAAATTTAGAAATATTCTTCCTTGTAATAGGTGAATGATTTTGATTTATCCCAGCATGCAGCATTTAATTTCTAGGTGATTCCAATACAATGAAAGATCTCATTCTGGACAATTATTCAATTCTTTTTTGATAAAAGTTATTAATTCACTTACCTATACTAAAGGAAGTAATTTGATCCATGAGTTGTTTATTAACATATGGTGAATGGTTATATCAGAAAAATGAAAGTCATCCAAATCTATTTTTCTTTTTCCTTTTTCTCTTTCTCTTTCTTTCTTTCTTTCTTTCTTTCTTTCTTTCTTTCTTTCTTTCTTTCTTTCTTTCTTTCTTTCTTCTTTCTTTCTTTCTTTCTTCTTTCTTTCTTTCCTTCAGAGAGAGAGAGAGAACATGAGCAGGGGGAGGGGCAGAGGGAGAGAGAGAAAGAGAATATTTTTTATATAAAGATTTTATTTATTTATTTGAGACAGAGAGAGAGAGGAGAAGGGGGAGAGGCAAAGGGAGAGGGAGAAGCAGACTCCCCACTGAGCAAGGAGCCCAACACGGGACTCAATTCCAGGACCCTGGGATCATGACCTGAGCAGAAGGCAGACACTTAACCGATTGAGCCACCCCACTAGAGAGAGAAAATCCTAAGCAGGCCCCATGCTCAATGCAGAGCCTGAGATGGGGCTTGATTTCACGACCCTGAGTTTATGACCTGAGCCTATGACCTGAGCCTAAATTAAGTCTGCCGCTTAACTGACTGAGCCACTCAGGTGCCTCCAAATCTATTTCTTAATCGAAAAAGAAAGGAGAAAAAACATGAGAGGGCAAGTTCCAAAAATTCCCTTTACCTCAAATATTTTGGTGACAATAATATATTTTGAGGATTTCCATTTTGGAACAATGCTACTTGAAACCTAAGTCATGAGAGTCATCTCATGCATTACCTGTTAAAATCATAGTAATCCTCTCAGCCACGTGTGACATGTTCCTTTTCACCTTAGTTTTTGAGGACAGCTTGCAGGACAAATTAATGGCATTGCCTTTATGAAAACACTGTTGGATAAATACACCATGCCCTAAATACATCTACCTTCCTTTATCTTCAATAATGGCAACGTCCCTTATTCAGTTCATATGATCTGCAGTTCACATCTGTAATCTAAAATCAAATTTCAATCTCCTAATAATTTTAAACAAACAAACAAACAAATCTTGTGGGAAAACTTTTGAAAAGAACTTGGCACGTGGGCTTAAGTTGCTTTCGTTAGCACCAGAGTAGGTAGTTATTAACCTTTCATTCTGCTATTTATTACTACTTTATAAAGTTACTAACCAGATTATCCATTTAGTATAGTCAATACTACATATTCCAGATTATATTATTTTTGGTATAAATTATTCAGATGATCACACTGATTCTTTAATTATGTAGGCTTGGCCAAGAAGTTACCTCCCTAAGTGAAATTCAAGCAACACAAAAAAGGAAAGTTACCTGCACATAAAAAGCTCCTTTTTGTTTATTTCTGCTGAAAAAATAACCTCAGTGGCTTCTGTTACTTGAAATTCAGCCTAACTTTCAAAGAAAACTTAGTTTTGTATCAGAAAAACATCTCCCTATAGGCTAATTGCATATATTGGAAGGGAACTTGATCTTTTTTCATTCTTTAAATTACAACTCATTTATTTAAAGGAATACTTGTCAAAAGAAAGCTTTAAGTAGTGAGTTAAAAAAGCAGTGTTAAATAATTGAATTGACTGTGATAAAATTGCCTTCGTTTAAATAGACTAGTCTGTTTAATGAATTGTGCTTTTATAGGGTGAGATAAATCTAATGCGAACTCAAGTGGCTACACCAGAAACATTGAATTTGGATAGCTTAGAAGAAAGTCGAAATGAGGCATTTATAATAATGAAGTTACATGTGATTTTATTAAAATTGTCTTTGATTATGAAACAGCGTTTTCTGCCAGGTTAATAATAATGAACTTAAAATATTATCAAGAATCTTACACACATATTGAACAATTCAGATCACTTGAAGAGGAAGTCCTTTGTTGTTTTTTCTCATGTAAAAATAATAACTTAAGCCTTAATTAGGAACATAGCACTTAACTTTCAATTTTTAGGTTGAGACTTAACTTACAAACCTTCAACATTGCAAGAAATCATTTTGGCAATGAGATTGTGGCAGGAAATTAATTTTGTATTTTAAAGTAAAATACTTTCCTGTTTAATGTTGAAAAGGGTTTTTATAACATACCATTAAGCTACCAGGCAGTCCGCCGGTGTAGCAAGGCTTGGTTATCACTTCAAAAGAGAAACTTAGCTGGAACATTTTGTAGCCTTTGATTATACTTCTTGTGTTGTTAAGTGTTGAAATATATTTTATGTGCTTAAAAACAGAGAAGCAACGTGAAGGGGAGAAAACTAAACTAAAACAAGTACAAACATAAGGATCTGTTCTCATCAAAAAAGAATCATGAACTAAGACTGGATGATGGAGTAGGCTGGCAATTCATGTTCAGATTGGCGGAATGGTGTAGACCAAATTCTTTGTTACATAGGTCAAGGCTGAAAGGAGAGTAGGGAAAGATATTATCAGTTTACACATACCATTGAACCATTCCACAATTTAAGAGCTATCTCTTCTTTTTATCTGACCCACGAAATTCCTATTTTAGTACTTATTATCTGAGAAGTAGCTTGTTAACTTAAGGCAAAAATTCCTTTCACCATCCACACAGAGACTTCCTGCTTGGTATTTAGGTTTTTACTCTGAGGAGTTTCTAATGATTGGAGGGAAAAATACGAAGTCAAATTCAAGTTTAAAATATGTGACAAGTTTTCAATATGTAAAATTCTGATATTAAAGTCACAGTCTAGTTTATATTAGTGAGCAAATTGGGAATTTGCTCAATTACATTTCCAAACCTGATGTTCTTTAATTTTACAACATTTCATATAGACTTTTTTATAATTGGAATTTTAAGTTTTTTTTATTATTACAGAAGTTATACATGCTTGCTATAGAAATTAAAAATGACAGAGAAGAAAGTAAATAATACTCATAATTCCATCCATTTATCATACATTCCATAACAACTTGAGTGCCTGATATGTACAATACATATTTTGTGACTTTATGGAGTTTGTGGGATATTAGAAATAACAGATATTAAACAGATAGTCACAAAAAGGACTATATGATTGCAACAGATTCCAATTCTATGAAAACAGAGTCCAAGATTCTCCTAGGATGCGTAAAATGGGGAGCTATTCTAGACTAGGGGGAGGGGTGGTGTGCCGTGAGGATGTGTTTTCCTCTGAGGTCTGGGCAGAGCCAGGATAAGAGGATGGGAGTGATGAATGGAAGAAGAGCATTCTAGATGGAAGGAACTGCAGATGGCCAGGCCCTGAGGTTGGAAGGCCATTGGCATATTCCCAGAGGCCCAAATGCCTGGAGAGTGGGGAGCAGAAGGGAAAGTGACACAGACAGAGCTGGAATAGTGGGTCGGACTCAGATCACATGGCACCTTTTACATCATATGAAGGAAAGCGACTGTCTTCTAAAAACAATGAGAGATAAATATATGTTAAGAAAAAAAAGAAGAAAATAGTAGGAGGGGAAGAATGAAGGGGGGGAATCGGAAGGGGAGACGAACCATGAGAGACTATGGACTCTGAAAAACAAACTGAGGGTTCTAGAGGGGAGGGGGGTGGGACGATAGGTTAGCCTGGTGATGGGTATTAAAGAGGGCGTGTTCTGCATGGAGCACTGGGTGTTATGCACAAACAATGAATCATGGAACACTACATCTAAAACTAATGATGTAATGTATGGTGATTAACATAACAATAAAAAGTAAAAAAAAATGAGAGATAAAAAAATATTAATAGTTTGAGTCAACTTGTTCTCTCCTGCTCTTTTGCTTTCATTATTTTTTTAGAGGATCAGACATTAAGTACTGTTTGTAACTTGCTCATCTCACTACTTTGTAATCTATCATCTATATTTATTAAATGTTCTTCCACAACAATTTTGTTTGTAATAATTAGTTTCATTATATGGATTTTTCATAGTTTACTTAAACACACTCCTACTACTTTATACCTTTGAGTTTTTTGTTGTTTTAGCTATTATTAATACTGATGTGATGACCGTTATTGTGGAGACATATTTGTACACATTCGTAACTGTTTCTTTGGGAAAAATTCGCAAACAGCTCAACAGGATTTCTCTGTCAAAGGATAAGGACATTTGCAAGCTTTTAATATGAATTGCCAAATTGCCTTCCAGAAAGACTGGAACAATTATTTCCATGGTAGTATAAAAGACCATCTGTGGCAAATACACTTTTTGAGCCTAAGTTATAGAGATGATTGGGGGAAATTTTCAAGTTCTATGAGATAGTCTTGAATAGCTATTTGCAAAACTGGAATTTACTTGGAGATTCTTATTTGATAATTAAATTTGAGCCATGTGCCTGGAAATCTATAAAATTTCCAACCTCCTATCTGATTCTTTTCAGATAAGAATGAATCATGGGCAATGATCACTAAAATATGTTGTCAGCTCCAAAGTTTGTAGGTGACATGTAGTTTTTTTTATTTTACATTTGTATAGGTAGTGAAAAATTTTAATTTATACATAAGACACATATGGAAACTCCAAATACTAAAAATATGAATTTGGCACAAATTATTGAAATTAACAAGTAACCATCTTTGAGGCTGTACCCAAAAATACTAAGGATAACACAAAGAAATTCAAAAACAGATTTTAAAAGTGTCAAGAAAAATTAGAAAAATATCCTTTACTCAGTATGATTAAGTCTAGCCTCAGATGCTCCAAGCTATTTTTAAGCAATTGCTTGAAATTTTCAACACTAGGACTGATATGCTATCACAGGGTTTCTCACTAATTCCAGCTCTGACTCTTGGCAATATACCCCAGCTTTGATCTGCCTCCGGCTCTTTGGCTTCCACATTCAGATTTTGTTCTCTCTAGCTTTTACTCATTGCTCTCCTTAATGGATTTTGGCTTCTCTTGACGTTCTGGGTTTTCTTACTCTGTCAACCTCAGATGGGCAGAGCTTCCTTACCCTCATGCCTCAGCTCACTCCACTATGGCTGTTTGGAGGGCACACACCTGGGAACCATCAATATGACAGTCCTGGCCTTGTCATCTTTGAGTTGGGGCAGTTATTTGAACAAATAAGGTATATATTTTCTTAAACTGTTCAAAGAGTTGTGTAAATTTCCCAATAAACCATCAGATATTTATGATAGTTTCTTTTCATGCAGTTTGGGGAAAAATATAAAATAAAACAAAATACAATATAAAATATAAAAGACACATTTCCTATCTCCATGACATTTATGGCCAATGCTTACAGTTGCATGTAACTTAGAACTAACAAATTAATATTTTCCTTGAATTAATAAGTGGGGATACCGTATTTTATAACACAATCACCTTGAGAGTGACATAGACTTGTGTGCTGCAGACATACATAATTAAGTGCTAAATTAAGTGGCTAATTCAGTAAAGGCTCTAGGAGTTCAAGAAGGGAGGGAGCGCTCAATGAGTGTTTGAGTACTTAGGGAAAGTTTCTTGGATAAAATGGGCCTCAAGAGTAAATATTATTTAGGTAAATTGAAAGGAGAAGACAGTATTCAGAGGAAGGGAACCATTTTGGCAAAATGAAGGAGCATGACATGATGCCTTGAAACATTTCAATAGTGTGTTCAAGTTTTCCCATACTGTGCTGTGACAATTGATAAAATGTGTTTTTCTTTAGACATAAAATTAATTATCCAGGGGCGCCTGGGTGGCTCAGTTGGTTAAGCGACTGCCTTCGGCTCAGGTCATGATCCTGGAGTCCCGGGATCGAGTCCCGCATCGGGCTCCCTGCTCGGCAGGGAGTCTGCTTCTCCCTCTGGCCCTCCCCCCTCTCATGTGCTCTCTCTCATTCTCCTGTCTCAAATAAAAAAAAAAAAAAATATTTAAAAAAAAAAAAATTAATTATCCAACTGACCCACCTTTGTTGGGGGATGTACTTTTTAACTCTATTTCCTAATAATGATGATGGCTTTATTCTGCCTCATCCTGTTTTATTCTTACTCAGGACCATGTGGGGCTCATAGAATGAGATCTTGGAAAATTATTTCTAAGCAAAGCAAATTGAATATAAGCAAATCAAATGGAGCAAATAGTTATTTAATCCTTCCATTTCGTCAGCCTCTTGGTTATTTTTTTACTCTTTCTCTTGCATACCACAATCAAATGCTTATCACAAAAAAATTAGCGTTCACAATTATCCTTCAGTTTTCCTTTCAGTTCCTTATTCAGGTCCCTCTGAACTTCAACCATGGAATAGGATACTATTCTTTCAGCTGGTCTCTCTGATATCATTTCTCTCTACTCCAGTTCATAGACAGCACAGTAACTAACATATTGTTAAAATACTGCTTTTATTTTTTTCCTGATCAAAATCCCTATATCTGTTTTCTATCACCTGAAGGCAGAGTCCTCCATGGTCCAGCCCTGTCATATCTCCCACTAGTGCCCCACAAGGGCACTCTCACCCAAATGATGTTCATCAAAAACTCGCTGGTGTGGTTACACCTCCCTTTGTCCCATTCCCCAGTGTGGAGTCCTTCCACTTTTCCCTTCTGAACTCATCGTGGCCAGTTTCACTATGCACTTCCTTCTTCATTAAGCAAACTGTCCTGTAGACATGCTACTGCACAGCTGACTCCTTTTCTGATCAGTCTTGTTTCCAGAGCTTTCTTCCACTATGTCTAAAATTGAAATTAAAACTTAGGTGGCATGTACAATCTATCTTGTATTGTTATTTATATTCTTCCATATTATCTGGCTGAGCTGATTAAAAGATAATCTCTTTGAAGACAGAAATGACTTTCCATCTCCCACCCGCACATAGTAGGACTTACGTATGACATTTGAAAATCCTGGATCACATTCAATTTGTTTCTTAGGTATTCTTTAAAGATCATGTGCCTTGCTGGTAATAGGAAAAAGAAGAAAAAAGGAAGGAATGAGGGAGATCTGCTTTTCATATACTGGATGCTCTGTTTGTCAAAATTTCTTGAGAAGTTCACACTGTTCAACTGTTGCATTCACCTTGATCTCTTCAGTAGCATTTCAGAGGTTAATAACAGAAACTACCACTTCTCCAGTGGTTCCTATGTGCCAGGCATGACACCGAATGTTTTACAGGAATTATCTCATTTAACATTCACTCTATTTGTAGGAAATAGACATTACTATGCACATTTTGCTGAGGAGCAACTGGAAGCTTTCAGATCAGTATCAGAACAAGTAGATGGTTAAAATTAAGATTTTAATTCAGCTGGCTCAATGCCTTTTTCTTTCTTCCCCAAATTTCTGTTATCAAGAAGATTCCTAAATGGACCAAAATGGAATTCTTGTACTTCTGTAAAGCTGAAAGAGATGTATCATGTGGGTGATTTGGGAAGAACATTTTCCTTTTTTGGAGGGAAACCTGATTCCTTGATTACACAAGGTGTTAGGAGCTAGATGAAAAGCTTGTCCTTAAATCAGGGTAGCATTTGTTCTGATCAGGTAGAATATTGAAAGGTGATCGGCTTTTATAGCTAGACATGACATTTGCTGGTGCATTGATCTGTTACTTCCAAGTATAAATAGTTCTTATTTTCCTGCTTCTAGCCACAAGATTATTGACTTCCATGGAAGATGGGGGAAGACACTGGAAGTAGAATATAGAAGATTAGAAATGGAGCTCTCTGAAAGGATGAAACATTTTAGAAAATTGATGGAACAAAAAGATTTTTATTATCCTGCTTCTTCTTATTCTGTCACCATGAACTTTTTCCCCCTGTAAAGGAATCTATCTTCCCAAGTAGGGAAAAATGATTTTTAAAAAGATAAGCCTGAAAAAATTAATTTAAACTTAGCCATATTAGGGTGGCATTAAGGCACTCCCGGGTATATTTTATTGGTCCATTAATATAGGCCCCGAGTGGTTGAATACACCTAAGGCATGTACTGTATTAATGAACCAATAAAACATGCCCTGGAGTGCCTTAATGATATATTACAACCATTTCTATTACATACATAAATGCACTATTTGCTGGCTGTCTTGCATAGTTTTAAAGAAAATCTTCAATTAACCAAAAATATTGCATCAAGAACTCTTACCCACAATAAAAAAAAGGGCAACAAAGAATCCTGTAATTAACTCACTGGGCTAGTTATCCATGAGGTGATTCTGGATTGATTTAATCTTTGGAGCTTTTTCATTATAATACTTAGGAAGAACTAGTTCTTTGGATTTAAAATTGGATATTTGAGGAAAGGAAACAGATGAAAGCTGACAGAATTCATGCTGATCTCCTTTCTTACTTAAAGTATCCAACCCTGGCTTGTGGTTATGAAATTAAATAGGTTTTAATGACTGGATCCAAGTATTAGCCCTGTGTGTCCTCATTGAAAGAATATCTTTTAGGCATTTGGAGAAATTTTTTGCAGAACAGTAAGGAATGCAGCACACCCATAGGCTAATGTGACAGGATTGGGAGAAACACATGGAATCATGTGAAAAATGTCTTGTCCTGACCAATGTAGTGTCCCACTTATTTAACTCAATGTCAGCCCTCCTGTTTTTTCACTGGAGCCATTAACATGGACACATTTCTGTGAGTGGGAGAAGGGGAAGGAGGAAATGGAGAGAAGGAGATGTAATGATGATGATAATCATTAGTTTAGAGATAATTATACACCAGGCAATGTTTTAATTATTTTTACATCTGTTATCCTTTAGTCTGTGCAACAACCCTATGAGGGAGCTATTGTTTGATTTGTTGTATCGATGAGGTACCCAAAATAAGAATAGAAACTCTTCCACAAGGTAGAGCTTGGGCTTGATCCAGGCCATCTGAATCCAAAGCCTATACTCAAAGCTTAATGTGGCCACTATGAGAAAAACAGAGAAATATTAAGTTAATGCTTTCTTTGGATTGCAAGCACCTTTAAAGTCATTTCTTTTTTTTTTTTACTTTTTTATTGTTATGTTAATCACCATACATTACATCATTAGTTTTTGATGTAGTGTTCCATGATTCATTGTTTGCTTATAACACCCAGTGCTTATGCAGAACGTGCCCTCTTTAATATCCATCACCAGGCTAACCTGTCCTCCCACCCCCTCCCCTCTAGAACCCTCAGTTTGTTTTTCAGAGTCCGTCATCTCTTATGGCTCATCTGCCCCTCCGATTTCCCCCCCTTCATTCTTCCCCTCCTACTATCTTCTTTTTTTTTTTTCTTAACATACATTGCATTATTTGTTTCAGAGGTACAGATCGGTGATTCAACAGTCTTGTACAATTCACAGCGCTCACCATAGCACATACCCTCCCCAATGTCTATCACCCAGCCACCCCATCCCTCCCACCCCACCCCCCACTCCAGCAACCCTCAGTTTGTTTCCT
>NW_023270709.1:10764240-10798796 GCF_011800145.1 Mirounga leonina
TGGACATTGCTGCTATAAACATCAGGGTGCACATACCCCTTCGGATCCCTACTTTTGTATCTTTGGGGTAAATAACCAGTAGTGCAATTGCCAGATCGTATGGTAGCTCTATTTTCAACTGAGTAAAAGTCATTTCTAAACCCTATATAACAACATATTATATTCTACATGACATTCTTTTTCTCTGCTCCCTCTTTAGAGGGGCACATAGGGAGAGGAGAGAGAGCTGGCTGACCCAAAAGAGCCTCATTAGCAGAGACTTTGAGGATGCAAAATGACTTGCATGGAGCAATGATTTAAACCTGGTGGGACTGGGCACATTGCAATGTGCTTAGATACCAATGGTGAGAAAGAAGACAAGGTGTCAATGTCTTAACATCTGATCTTGGTGAGAAAGTGATGGTTGACAGTCAGATATCCTCCCATCCCCACTGATGCTCAGGTACTAATTAGATCCCCCGAGACTGAGATGCCACCCCTGGGATAATGAATGAGTAGAGAAAACCTTCAGGCTAGTCATAGATGGAGAAAACACTGCACTGACTGATTAATTCTGAATTTGACCATAGGACTGACTGGGGGTTCAGAGGATAGAAATTAGTTGTTAAAGAAAATATAAGGTAAAAAACTTTTCTTTGAATACACATGTTTGAGGCCTGAGATTATTATCCTCAGTTTTTTTATTCATAGACATTTTAATTGCTGCAAATTTGCAACCTAAGAGAACCTGACCATGAAATGTTTTAAAAAGTCACTGAAATGACTGCAGTTGTTGTTTGTTTTAGTCATAGGTTAGGCATCAAGTCATCATAAAACTGGCCTTTCTGAGGAATTGCATTTAAGCTTAATTTCTTCTTTAAAAAGATCTGTAAGATACTAGGAATTTCATTATTTTGTCAGCTTTTTTTTCTGAGCCAGTTTCCCCAGCTGGATTTTACAATCCTAAACAGTTGTTGACAGGTCTTCTCTGACTCCATTTGATTTTTGCTTATAGTTTATATTTGCCTTGCACATTTTGTACTCCAGTGATACAATTCTATTGACTTCATTTACAGAAGGTCTTAATCCTTGTGTTGAAAGATAAACTGCAGAGTTGTTCACTCAACCATTAGAATGCAAGAAAGTTGATAAAATAAGCCCAGCCACCTTAAAAAATTCTGAAAAATCTACCAAACAAGTTATACAACAATGTCTTTAAAAATCCCACATATATTGAAAAATAATTGACCCTTCTTTACTTAAAGAGTTACTCAAGGTTACTTTTTAAAGACCATTAGGTTGGTGTTCTTTATAATAAAGTAGTAATTTAATACCAGACAGTAAATCCACCATACAATTTCACTAGTTAAATCACTGCACCATGCAAGGTCACTGAGTTTATTAAGTGACTAATCCGTTGGTTTATGTTCAACCATCAACTCTTCTGCAGAGTTGACTGGATGAGTCAACTCAATGTGGTCAGTATCATGTAATAAAGCAGCACTAACATGTGGGACATAACGGTGATGACTGGATATTTGCAGTGAGCAATTCCGTGGATGTGTAATCTCACTCTTCTTACTTTTAAACAATTTAATGCTGGTTTTGCTGATGGGGGCATCTTTGCTGACTCTAATTACAGCAACCTAAATGTGTATGTTGCTTTAAACATTTCTGAAGCACTTTCCTAGGTAATATATCTTGTTGGATACTCTCTATAACCCTAAGACATAGATGTGGATCATATCATCCTCATTTCCAAATGAGGAAATTGTTACTCAGAGAATATAAGTGATTTACTTAAGGTATTCACTTGCTCAGTGGCAAAATGCATTAGAACCAGGTCTTATGAATACTCAAGTGTCTTTGTTATTCTCTTCCCCATACCAAGACTTGGATATCAACAGATCAAGACAGTGGGCCCAAAGTCTAAGGTGGTAGGTTGGGTATGAATGCTGAGAGGGAAACAGAGGAAAGGAAAAACTGTTGAAATAATGAGCCACATCTATGTTTGGGGCACAGGTATTTGCTTTTAACTTTGTACAACACCGTGGGATAAACAGGAAATGCTTCTGAGTGAATAAATTTTATAGAGCAGAGATTCAACTGCATCTACAATCAAAATGGAGCTATGATTTAAAGATCAGATGGGATTTTAATTGTCTCATTTATTCAGAAAACTTTAGATATCCTGGCATTCTAATTCAATAAATATTGATTCTACCCTATTAACATAAAATACTTTATAGTGGAATATAGGTGACGATCCACACTAACAGAAGTAGGAGGTAGTCATTGGACAAAGGGTAATGAATTGGACGTGGTGCTAGGTTTGAGTTTAACACCAAATTCTGCAGCCTCACTTGGACAAGTGATTTGACTTTGTGGTTTAATTTTCTCAATTGAAAAATGGGAATAATGCAACCTACCTCATAGAAGTGTTGTGAGGATTAACCTATAAATTATAGGAGTTATTCACCACTGGATAGATTTTAGGAAATCAGTGAATGCTCCACAATTGTAATGTAGTAGTACATGTATTAGGCCCATGTACATAACCCTAGACAGAGTGCTCATTATTGTCATCAGATTCTCAAAGGACTGTTAGATGAACTGCCACTGTATGTGAAAAGGATATTAAATTGTGGAACAGTACATAAATATTAAGATTCAAGGATAAAAAAGCAATGCTCAGGAGGGAAAAACAAAATGGTAATTTTCAGTAGGAGAGAATGTCTATTTGTCTCTAACGAATGTGGACTGGGATTCTATATTGGTAAGTCTAATTTACATAAAATATAAATTACCTGTAATGGCAAAATTATTTTAAATACAGACTTGTTAAATGGTGCTTTTGAACATATTCCATAGATGATAATCTCAAGTTTACTAGTTTCTCTTTCTTTTTTAAATTATAATGCATATATCTGAGATCCTTTCATAATTTTCCTTAGGTGATGCTGTTGAACACTTATAAGTGTGGGATTAAACAAGTTTTCCCTGGTTCCAAGTAGTTAAATAATCTGTTCACCTCTTACCTTAACTTAATGAATTGATTTATAACATACTTGAAGCATGTCAGTCCTTACCTCCTACAAAGATCCAGTATTTAGAATTACTAATCAGTTCTCAACAAATGTTACTTTTAGGGAGATTGTCCTTTCAACACATTAGGCAAAACCAAACTCAACACCAGAGTAGAGTTGAGGGAGGTAATGTGAGGAAGAAGAAATGATATCAAAGATCTAACATTAGAAAACTTCCCTAAAGTACTAAAGAGTCAGTACTGCATTTAAAAAATAGGCTGGGATTGGACAGTGGAGCAACAGATATGTAATTTGGATGGTACTATTGCTCTTCCAGACATAAAAACATCATTGTCTTGGGAAAGAGTTCTATTGTGTAAATAATGTTGAGATGACAGTGGAATTTAGATCTCCCAGCCTCTTCCTTGATTTTGGCAATGTTGATGTAGTGAAAACCACAGTGGTTCAGGAAGAATTCCATGTTAACGATGTGATGTTTCATTACAGAAAAACGAAACCAGATGGTATAGGCTAGAATAATGTATCAGTCAGTGTCCCAGCAGGAAAAAGATAATTTGTTCCAAAGAATAATTCAAGGAGTATTTAATGAAGGGGTAATTTATGAAGATGTAGGTGGGATATAGGAGAACTATCAAGGAAAGGTATCCCAACACTAGTCACCCAGAGCCTATTTCCACCCATAGACCTGAAAGGGGGAATTACCTGGAAGGAGAGTCTTGTGGAGTCACCACCTTGTGAGGAGCCATGATCTTTATGGGGAGAACCAGCAACTCAAAGTGTTGTTCCCATAGAAAGGGAGTTAGAGGATTATAAATACTCTGTTCCCTCTTCTCTCTCCCTCTAATCTCCTGCCAGGTAGCTAGCAGTTGCACTCAAGCAGAAGCCAGAGGGCAAGACAGCTCATTGGTATATTCTTTTTTGTTGTTTTTTATTTTTCACTTTTTTTTATTCTTATGTTAATCCCCATACATTACATCATTAGTTTTAGATGAAGTGTTCCATGATTCACTGTTTGTGCATAACACACAGTGCTCCATGCAGAATGTGCCCTCCTCAATACCCACCACCAGGCTAACAAATCATCCAACCCCCCTCCCCTCTAGAACCCTCGGTTTGTTTTTCAGAGTCCAACGTCTCTCATGGTTCATCTACCCCTCCAATTCCCCCCCCTTCATTCTTCCCCTCCTGCTACCTTCTTCTTCTTCTTTTTTTTTTTTTCTTAACATATATTGCATTATTTGTTTCAGAGGTACAGATCTGAAATTCAACAGTCTTGCACAATTCACAGTGCTTACCAGAGCACATACCCTCCCCAGTGTCTATCACCCAGTCACACCATCCCTCCCACCCCACCCCCCACTCCAACAACACTCAGTTTGTTTCCTGCGATTAAGAATTCCTCATATCAGTGAGATCATGTGATACATGTCTTTCTCTGCTTCACTTATTTCGCTCAACATAATACCCTCCAGTTCCATCCACGTCGTTGCAAATGGCAAGATCTCATTCCTTTTGATGGCTGCATAATATTCCATTGTGTATATATACCACATCTTCTTTATCCATTCATCTGTCGATGGACATCTTGGCTCTTTCCACAGTTTGGCTATTGTGGACATTGCTGCTATAAACATCGGGGTGCACGTACCCTTTTGGATCCCTACTTTTGTATCTTTGGGGTAAATACCCAGTAGTGCAATTCCTGGATCATATGGTAGCTCTATTTTCAACTTTTTGAGGAACCTCCATACTGTTTTCCAGAGTGGCTGCACCAGCTTGCATTCCCACCAACAGTGTAGGGGGGTTCCCCTTTCTCTGCATCCCCGCCAACATCTGTCGTTTCCTGACTTGTTAATTTTAGCCATTCTGACTGGTGGGAGGTGGTATCTCATTGAGGTTTTGATTTGGATTTCCCTGATGCCGAGCGATATTGAGCACTTTTTCATGTGTCTGTTGGCCATTTGGATGTCTTCTTTGGAGAAATGTCTGTTCATGTCTTCTGCCCATTTCTTGATTGGATTCTTTGTTCTTTGGGTGTTGAGTTTGATGAGTTCTTTATAGATTTTGGATACTAGCCCTTTATCTGATATGTCATTTGCAAATATCTTCTCCCATTCTGTCAGTTGTCTTTTGGTTTTGTTGACTGTTTCCTTTGCTTTGCAAAAGATTTTTATCTTGATGAAGTCCCAATAGTTCATTTTTGCCCTTGCTTCCCTTGCCTTTGGCGATGTTTCTAGGAAGAAGTTGCTTCGGCTGAGGTCAAAGAGGTTGCTGCCTGTGTTCTCCTTTAGGATTTTGATGGACTCCTGTCTCACATTGAGGTCTTTCAACCATTTGGAGTCTATTTTTGTGTGTGGTGTAAGGAAATGGTCCAGTTTCATTCTTCTGCATGTGGCTATCCAATTTTCCCAACACCATTTGTTGAAGAGACTGTCTTTGTTCCATTGGACATTCTTTCCTGCTTTGTCGAAGATGAGTTGACCATAGAGTTGAGGGTCCATTTCTGGGCTCTCTATTCTGTTCCATTGATCTATGTGTCTGTTTTTGTGCCAGTACCATGCTGTCTTGATGATGACAGCTTTGTAATAGAGCTTGAAGTCCGGAATTGTGATGCCGCCGGCTTTGCTTCTCTTTTTCAATATTCCTCTGGCTATGCGGGGTCTTTTCTGGTTCCATACAAATTTTAGGATTATTTGTTCCATTTCTTTGAAAAAAGTGGATGATATTTTGATGGGGATTGCATTGAATGTGTAGATTGCTCTAGGGAGCATTGACATCTTCACAATATTTGTTCTTCCAATCCATGAGCATGGAACGTTTTTCCATTTCTTTGTGTCTTCCTCAATTTCTTTCATGAGTATTTTATAGTTTTCTGAGTACAGATCCTTTGTCTCTTTGGTTAGATTTATTCCTAGGTATCTTATGGTTTTGGGTGCAATTGTAAATGGGATCGACTCCTTAATTTCTCTTTCTTCTGTCTTGTTGTTCATGTATAGGAATGCCACTGACTTCTGTGCATTGATTTTACATCCTGCCACTTGACTGAATTCCTGTATGAGTTCTAGCAGTTTTGGGGTGGAGTCTTTTGGGTTTTCCACATAAAGTATCATATCATCTGCAAACAGTGAGAGTTTGACTTCTTCTTTGCCGTTTTGGATGCCTTTGATTTCTTTTTGTTGTCTGATTGCTGTGGCTAGGACGTCCAATACTATGTTGAATAGCAGTGGTGATAATGGACATCCCTGCCACGTACTGACCTTAGGGGGAAAGCTCTCAGTTTTTCCCCATTGAGAATGATATTCGCTGTAGGTTTTTCATAGATGGCTTTTATGATATTGAGGTATGTACCCTCTATGCCTATACTCTGAAGAGTTTTGATCAAGAAAGGATGCTGTACTTTGTCAAAAGCTTTTTCTGCATCTATTTAGAGGATCATATGATTCTTGTTCTTTCTTTTGTTAATGTATTGTATCACGTTGATTGATTTGTGGATGTTGAACCAACCTGGCAGCCCAGGGATAAATCCCACTTGGTCATGGTGAATAATCCTTTGAATGTACTGTTGGATCCTATTGGCTAGTATTTTGGTGAGAATTTTTGCATCCATGTTCATCAGGGATATTGGTTTGCAATTCTCCTTTTTGATGGGGTCTTTGTCTGGTTTTGGGATCAAGGCAATGCTGGCCTCATACAATGAGTTTGGAAGTTTTCCTTCCATTTCTATTTTTCGGAACAGTTTCAGAAGAATAAGTATGAATTCTTCTTGAAATGTTTGGTAGAATTCCCCTGGGAAGCCATCTGGCCCTGGGCTTTTGTTTGTTGGGAGATTTTTGATGACTGCTTCAATTTCCTTAGTGGTTATAGGTCTGTTCAGGTTTTCTATTTCTTCCTGGTTCAATTTTGGTAGTTGATACATCTGTAGGAATGCATCCATTTCTTCCAGGTTATCTAATTTGCTGGCATAGAGTTGCTCATAATATGTTCTTATAATTGTTTGTATTTCTTTGGTGTTGGTTGTGATCTCTCCTCTTTCATTCATGATTTTGTTGATTTGGGTCCTTTCTCTTTTCTTTTTGATAAGTCTGGCCAGGGGTTTATCAATCTTGTTAATTCTTTCAAAGAACCAGCTCCTAGTTTTGTTGATCTGTTCTTCTGTTCTTTTAGTTTCTATTTCATTGATTTCTGCTCTGATCTTTATGATTTCTCTTCTCCTGCTGGGTTTAGGCTTTATTTGCTGTTCTTTCTCCAGCTCCTTTAGGTGGAGGGTTAGGTTGTGTACTTGAGACCTTTCTTGTTTCTTGAGAAAGGCTTGTATTGCTATATACTTTCCTCTTAGGACTGCCTTTGCTGCATCCCAAAGATTTTGAACAGTTGTGTTTTCACTTTCATTGGTTTCCATGTATTTTTTTAATTCTTCTTTAATTTCCTGGTTGACCCATTCATTCTTCAGTAGGATGCTCTTTAGCCTCCATGTATTTGAGTTCTTTCCGACTTCCCTCTTGTGATTGAGTTCTAGTTTCAAAGCATTGTGGTCTGAAAATAGGCAGGGAATGATCCCAATCTTTTGGTACCAGTTGAGACCTGATTTATGACCTAGGATGTGATCGATTCTGGAGAATGTTCCATGGGCACTAGAGAAGAATGTGTATTCCGTTGCTTTGGGGTGGAATGTTCTGAATATGTCTGTGAAGTCCATTTGGTCCAGTGTGTCATTTAAACTCTTTATTTCCTTGTTGATCTTTTGCTTAGACGATCTGTCCATTTCAGTGAGGGGGGTGTTAAAGTCCCCCACTATTATTGTATTGTTGTCGATGTGTTTCTTTGCTTTTGTTATTAATTGCCTTATATAATTGGCTGCTCCCATGTTAGGAGCATAGAGATTTACAATGGTTAGATCTTCTTGTTGGATAGACCCTTTAAGTAGGATATAATGTCCTTCCTCATCTCTTATTACAGTCTTTGGTTTAAAATCTAATTTGTCTGATATAAGGATTGCCACCCCAGCTTTCTTTTGGTGTCCATTAGCATGGTAAATGGTTTTCCACCCCCTCACTTTCAATCCGGGGGTGTCTTTGGTTCTAAAATGAGTCTCTTGCAGACAGCATATTGATGGGTCTTGTTTTTTAATCCAGTCTGATAGCCTGTGTCTTTTGAATGGGGCATTTAGCCCAATTACAGTCAGGGTAACTATTGAAAGGTAGGAATTTAGTGCCACTGTATTGCCTGTAAGGTGACTGTTACCGTATATTGTCTGTGTTCCTTTCTGGTCTATCTTGCTTTTAGAATCTCTCTTTGCTTAGAGGACCCCTTTCAAGATTTCTTGTAGGGCTGGTTTTGTGTTTGCAAATTCCTTTAGTTTTTGTTTGTCCTGAAAGCTTTTTATCTCTCCTTCAGTTTTCAATGATAGCCTAGCTGGATAGAGTATTCTTGGCTGCATATTTTTCTCATTTAGTGCTCTGAATATATCCTGCCAGTTCTTTCTGGTCTGCCAGGTCTCTGTGGATAGGTCTATTGCCAATCTAATGTTTCTACCATTGTAGGTTACATATCTCTTCTCCCGAGCTGCTTTCAGGATTTTCTCTTTGCCTATGAGACTCGTAAGTTTTACTATTAGATGTCGGGGTGTTGACCTATTTTTATTGATTTTGAGAGGGGTTCTCTGTGCTTCCTGGAGTTTGATGCCTGTTTCCTTCCCCAAATTATTGAAGTTCTCTGCTATAATTTGCTCCAAAATACCTTCTGCCCCTCTGTCTCTTTCTTCTTCTTCTGGGATCCCAATTATTCTAATGTTGTTTCGTCTTATGGTATCGCTTATCTCTCGAATTCTGCCCTCGTGATCCAGTAGTTGTTTATTTCTCTTTTTCTCAGCTTCTTTATTGTCCATCATTTGGTCTTGTATATTACTGATTCTCTCTTCTGCCTCATTTATCCTAGCAGTTAGCGCCCCCATTTTTGATTGCACCTCATTAATAGCCTTTTTGATTTCTACTTGGTTAGATTTTAGTTCTTTTACTTCTCCAGAAAGGGTTTCTCTAATAACTTCCATGCTTTTTTCAAGCCCAGCTAGTATCTTTAAGGTGATGATTCTGAACTCTAGATCTGACATCGTACTAATGTCCGTATTGAGTAGGTCCCTGGCAGTCGGTACTACCTCTTGTTCTTTTTGTTGAGGTGATTTTTTTCCATCTTGTCATTTTGTGCAGAGGAGAATAGATTAATGAGAGAAGAAAATGCTAGCAGAGTAACCACGTCCCCAAAAAATATACTCTAAACAAATCAGAAAAGACCTGAAGCAGTGGAAAAAGAAACAGAAAGAGAGAAAAAAGAAAAAGAAAAAAAAGAAAAAGATAAAGATAAAAACAAACAAAACAAATCAACAACAACAAAAAAACCCAGTATGTGATCACATATGATCAGGCTGGTATATAGATCAGTGCCACACACTAGATTTGGGGTGTATTTTGATCTTTTAGAAGAAAATGCCTCCCAAAATTTTAAAGAAAGAAAAACTTATATATGTACAAAAATAAGGGTTGATATGATGAAGGGATGGAATATGACTGTAAAGATGGAAATTATAAAACATTTTATAAAAGGAATTGATAAGAAGTTGTTTGAAAAAAGAAAGAAGAGGATTTAAAAAAAGAAAAAAGAAAAAAAAAGAGAGAATGTGATCAGGCAGGGGAGTAGAAAAAACCATATACTAGAGATTTAGGGTATATTTTAATCTGTTAGAAGAAACTATCTCAAAATTTTAAAGAGAGAACAACTTATATATATATGCCAAAAATACGGGTAAGTACTCTGAAGGGATAGAATATGACTCTAAAAATGAAAAATAAAAATGTTTTTTTAAAAAAGGGATTGATAAGATGTTGGTTGAAAAAGGGAAAAAGAAGAATTCAAAAAAAAAAAGAAAGAAAGACAGTTCAAAAAAACTTAACTTTGAAAGACTCAAGAATCATGGTAAAAAAGGCATGAATTCTATGTGCAGTAGTCCCCTAGCGCTGGAGTTCTGCCATTCTCATTGATCGGTAAACTTGGTCTTGGCCGGCTGTTCTCGCTGATCTTCTGGGGAGGGGCCTGTTGCCGTGGTTTCCAAATGTCTCTGCCGGAGGCGCAAGTGCCCCGCCCTTGCCCCCTCCCGGCTAAGTCATCTGCTCGGGTTTGCTCTCCGGGGCTTTTGTTCCCTGCGAGCTTTCCGTACAGCTTTGGAGGCGGAGAGTGAAAATGGCGGCCCCCCAACCTCCGCCCCAGAGGAGCCGAGAATTCGGGGCCCTGCTCCTCAGTGAGCCCCCAGAGAAAAGCCGTCAGTCACTCCCGTCTCCCCGGTCTCCGGCCGCACTCCGTGCTCGCCCGGCCTGTGACCGCGCGTTTCTATCTCTGGCACCCGACCCCGGGTGGAGTCTGCAAACCCAGCAGATCCCTGCAGTGCACTCCCGCGTGGCTCCTCCCGGGGGAGGAAGGTGAGTCTCCCCGGATCTGCCGCTTGTAGGGTCCCTGCTGGAGGAGCAGTGGCCCGACTGGGCCGCGGATCCCGGTTTATGGCCACCCCGAGCTGAGAGCCCGCGCCTGGGCTCCGCCTCTGCAGCCGGCTTCCCTGCTCCATTACCTGGGAGCTCTGCCACACTCAGGCACCCCCGGTCTTTCTGTGACCCCGAGGGTCCCAAGACCACACTGTCCCGGAGGGCTCCAGCCCCCGCTTAGCCACCAGAGTGACGTCCCTCGGCGGAGCAGACTTTTAAAATTTCCGATTTTGTGCTCCGCGGCTCTATCACTTGCCAGAAGCGGCCGACGGAGGCCCCTCCCCTGCCGTCTATCCTCCCGAATATCGCCTCGGATTCACTTCTCCACACATCCTACCTTCCAGAAAGTGGTCGCTTTTCTGATGAGAGAGTTGTTGCTCTTCTTTTCTTCAATCTCCTGTTGAGTTTGTAGGTGTTCAGAATGATTTGATCCCTATCCAGCTGAATTCCTGAGAGGAGACGAAATCCAGGTCTTCTACTCCTCGGCCATCTTGCTCCGCCCTCCTAATATATACTATTTCTGTAAAGTTTTGCAAAATGCTACTACTGTTGTTCTATTAAAAACTAAGTATTGGGGTGCCTGCATGGCTCAGTCAGTTAAGGGTCAGACTCTTGATTACGGCTCAGGTCATAATTTCAGGGTCATGAGATTGAGCCCCGAGTTGAACCCCACATCGAGCCCTGCCTTGGGCTCTGCTCTCCTGGTATATTCTTTATAGGCTGGCTTCCTGCAGCAGAGAAGGGAGGAGAGTTTAGCTGAAGGGGTGAATGGAAGATATCTGTTACAGTTATGCTGGAGGGACAACTAGCTCCCCAACTTTGGTGGCTTACAATCCCAAAGTCTTCTCACTCAGGCTAAATGTTCAATGTTTGCTCTATTCACTATGGAATTTGTCAGGGGAAGAACACGTAGTTAGAGGCAGCAAGCTTAAAATATCTGAGAAGACTTTCCCATCAGCATTCCTGGTGGTATTTGGAAAATATTATCACTTAACTGTCTCTCTAGGACTTATTCCTGGAAATCTTTGCCTTTCAGGATTCAGATCAAACGGAGAGTAGTTTCTTACTACCAAAATATTAGCCAACTAGCATCAGGCTGTATATCCAAAGTAGACTCAACATCCAGCTTCCAGAACAACTCATAATAGAATAACTTTTCCTTAGTAGAGACGAGATTACCATCACCCTGTTCCTCACTAGTTCTGTATTAATTTGGTTTGACTTCCAGCTGCTGGCAACTGTTTCGCTTTGCCTGAGGGCTTTCTTTGGCCCATGTAGCCTGCTCTGCCTGGGCATGCAACAGCCTCCAAGTGCTGGGGAAATACCACCATTAAGGAGCAGACCTCAGTCAGACCCAGAGGAGTTCCCTCATCCATGGATGGGATGGAGGTGAGGTGCACATTCTAGAGGATCTCTTAGTTTCCTAAGGCCGTAAGGCTGTAGACACTCAAGGGCAACTTGCTTGATAAAACACCTTTTATTGCCTTCCTTCCCTGTCTTTGCTCCCTTCCCCTTTCTCTTACAGTGTCTCCTGGGATCACCTTCCAAATAAACGTTGAGGACTCAAATCTTTGTCTTAGGCTCCACTTCTGGGGGAAGAGAATCTAAGACAGTGTACTTTTTCCTTAGCTTCCTTTTACTTGTACTGTATTGTGAGGCCTGAAAGGGCATCAGGAAGTCTTTGGGCAAATATTGCTGGTAGGTAAAGAGGATGTAAGCAGAGACAAACAACGTAGCCTAAAGTAGTATAATGAAGGCCTTGATTATAAAGCCTTTCACTAAGGATGTGAAAATATTGCAGAATCTTAAGACTTAGAAATTCCTGACAGACATCATTTAGAACATTAAAAAGTAAAATTGTCAACCGTCTGTTGGAAAATAAGCTAAATATAAAATATATTTTAGGTTAATCCACTTCATATATATGTCTTTTGAAAAAGGTTTCATGCTTTACTTTAATCTTTTAATCTGCAAAGGTTGTCAATTATTTATTAGATGGCTTAGTTGCAAGTTCTCTGTCTCCCCCACTTTAGCCAACATGCTAAACATGGTGGAAGAGAGACAGGATGACTGTAATAAATATCTCATTCAGAAAACAGACATTTGCATTATACATAATAATCACTGGTCCACGGTAATGATGAAATCCTTTTGGACAGCTGTTATGAAGTCCTGGCAGTGAGGGATATTCTTTGATTAGAACTTGATTGTTCTCAGAGAGGAACTTCCTTGTCCTCTGTGGTCTCTGGTTCTGCCATCTGGGAGGTTCTTGCTGGTCCATTATGGGACATGGCCACATTTGTAGTGGGTGTTGAGGGCTCTAGAGTTTTTTTGCTGAGTAGTTCCCATCTCTATGAGTCTGGTGGCTTAAGAGTTGCTCAGTCAAGGGCTTTTAAAAAATAAATAAAAATGTATTTTCTATTTTTGCTAGTTTACCAGAAATGATCATTCAGGGGTGTCTGGGTGGCTTAGTCGGTTAAGTGTCTGCCTTCAGCTCAGGTCATGATCTCGGGGTCCTGGGATCAGGCCTGCTTTGGGCTCCCTGCTCAGTGGGGAGCTTGCTTCTCCCTCTCCTGCTCCCCCTGCTTGTGCTCTCTCTCTGTCAAATAAATAAATAAAATCTTAAAAAAAAAAAAAAAGAATGATCATTCAGAGAAGGAAAGGAGCCTACATCTAGGCTTAAACTCCAAACCTCACCAAGAGAAGAAAACAAATCCAATAATAATATTACTCCAATCATGAATATTCTCTTTATGTCTAGCAACATTTATGCCTTGCAGGTGGTGGGGGGGGCAGAGGAAGAAAGGATTAAAGATACAAATTCACAAATAAACATCATTTACATAGATTTATGTAAAATATAGTGCGATATATATTTGACCAACAAGAGGTTCAAAATTATTTATCAAGATTTTATCATATAGGTAATATGTATAAATAAACATTACCTCCTAAACTTCAAAAATTTCAGAGTAGGTTTTTTTTTTTTTAAAGCCACATCAATAAACTAACAAACAAATAAATAGAGACCTAATCAGCAGAAGACTTTTAACTCATAGTTGTTTTGGCAATATAATTTCCTTTAAAATTACTAAGACTTTCATCTCTTTGCTTACTCTTATTTCAATGTGCCAATTGTCACACCTACAATTTTTTGTTAGACATCATTCTTATATCTGATTTATTTCTTTTCTTTTTCATCACAATTTTTTTTTTCCCTCAAGTCAATGACATTTACTTTATGGCCATCAGTCTTGGGTTAAGGGTCTGGCTCAATCTAAACTTTGTCTTCAAATCTTCAGATCTTTAATGATTCAATTAAAAAAATCTTATTCTTTAATGTTTGGGATAACCATTTCCAGCTTTTCAAAGATTAACATTTCTGGATGCTTCCTTATTCCCTTTCATTTTTATGTGTACAGCCAGATATATATTTTAGAGTATTCCTATGTATACACATACACACACACATATTCTATTCATTCTCTATATATTTGTAAAATATTTAATGCTTTACTTTAATCTTTTATTTATATTTTTTAATTTATTTTTAAGTAAGCTCTATTGCCCAGAGTGGGACTTGACCCAGAGCATGCTCTACCAGCTCAGCGAGCCAGGCGCTCCTTCTTTAATCTTTTAATATGCAAAGACTGACAATTATTTATTAGATGGCTGAATTAGTTGCAAGTCTTTTCTGTGGTCATTTCTTCTTCTAATAGCTTACCAAATAAAGCTACTAATATCTAATGCATGCTAATATAATTCTGTTTTCCAGTCTCTTTTCCCAGAGCCGCAGGCTAGAAGGTGTGTGGTTTGCCTCTCCAAATACCATCAGCATCATTATAACTGAATATTTTCTCACTGCCTAACTTGACAATTCATAATTCCAGCCTCTGATATTAGTTTCCTAGTTTCCTTCTGCCAGTAACAGATTTTATATTTTTGGTTACTGCTCACTCTTATTGAAATTTCTCTTTAAGATAACAGTAATTATAGTAGCAAGTAAACTTTGAAATATAAGTGACTTAATCCAACAAGATGTTTGTTTCTTGCTCATGTAAAACCCAATAGTTAGAAGGGACTGAAGGTTATGTTTTATAAAGTGATCTAGCAATCCACACTAGCAACATTCTAGTTTTAAATATATAATTTTCAAGGCACTGACATCTAGCCAGCAGATAGGGAAGGAAGAATAGATACTTGTTTATGGGAGGGTTTTTTTTTTTTTTTCCTCTCTCATTATCTGTATTCATCCTAAGAATCAAAAGCAAGCAAAGTTTGGTCTCATCCGCTCCAAGAATATTTTCTTCCTTCTTAGAATGCACTTTACAGGAGGTTTTTTTTTTTAAATTATGTTATGTTAATCACCATACATTACATCATTAGTTTTTGATGTAGTGTTCCATGATTCATTGTTTGTGTGTAACACCCAGTGCTCCATTCAATAGTGCCCTCTTTAATACCCATCACCAGGCTAACCCATCCCCCCACCCCCTCCCCTCTAGAACCCTCAGTTTGTTTCTCAGAGTCCATAGTCTCTCATGGTTTGTCTCCCCCTCTGATTTCCCCCCCTTCATTTTTCCCTTCCTACCATCTTCTTTTTTTAACATATAATGTATTATTTGTTTCAGAGGTACAGGTCCGTGATTCAACAGTCTTACACAATTCACAGTGCTCACCATAGCACATACCCTCCGCAATGTCTATCACCCAGCCACCTCATCCCTCCCACCCCACCCCCCACTCCAGCAACCCTCAGTTTGTTTCCTGAGATTAAGAATTCCTCATATCAGTGAGATCGTATGATACATGTCTTTCTCTGATTGACTTATTTCACTCAGCATAGTACCCTCCAGTTCCATCCACATCATTGCAAATGGCAAGATTTCATTCCTTTTGATGGCTGCCTAATATTCCATTGTGTGTATATATATATATATATATATATATATATATATACACACACAATGAAGATATATATCACATCTTCTTTATCCATTCATCTGTCGATGGACATCTTGGCTCTTTCCACAGTTTGGCTATTGTGGACATTGCTGCTATAAACATTGGGATGCATGTACCCCTTCAGATCACTACATTTGTATCTTTGGGGTAAATACCCAATAGTATTACCCCAATTTTTTGCTGGGTCATATGGTAGCTCTATTTTCAACTTTTTGAGGAACCTCCATACTGTTTTCCAGAGTGGCTGCTCCAGCTTGCATTCCCACCAACAGTGTAGGAGGGTTCCCCTTTCTTACAGGAGGTTTTTATAGTCCAGCTGAGAAGTAGTACAGATTATTTCTGTTATATTGCACTGGCTTGAAATCAGGCACTTGGCCATACCTAACTGTAAGGTAGCTGTGAGCCCAGAAAGACAACATGTAGATTTTGATGAACCCATAACATTATAGTATTCTTTACTACACTGAATGACTAATTATTGTGATTTTTAAAATTGTCTTTTGCATTAGAGTGCTCTATTATTTATAATTAAGGGCCATGAATACCATACTCCATTAAGAACTATGATTTTCTAATTTCCCACATTATGATATTTAGTCTGAAATAAAATGAATAACTTTAATTTTATGCGTGATATAGTAGAACAAAACATGGATCTGAAAATTAAAGATTAAACTTTTATTTGAAATCTGGTACAAGCTGGCTGTTTTATCTTGGGCAATTTATCTTTAAATTTCCTTTTCTTGTTTATACATTGAATGAACTGCACATGGTGAGTGGCTCTCAACATTGACAAAACTTTTATTATCTTTCCTCCCTCCTCCATCATTATTTACAATGTAAGTAATGCTTTATTGGACTGCAATTTTAATTAAAGATACAGATAACTGCCAATATATATCTTCAGACCAGTGTGATTTGCCATTATTATCACAATGACAGACATGACTATTTTGTTAGGATAGATGATGACAGGGTAATTACTTATTCAAGAGGTACTAAATTATATGGCACTGAGTTCATATAGGCAAATTAGTTTCTAGAATTTTTGAGAAATTTTAAGTTAAATAGTGTACATTCTATCAATGATGGTTATCATAATTAAATAATTTTTCCTAATATGATAAAAATATCTAGTTTTGTATTTTGTATTAAGATATGACTATCATGCATCCATTCCTAGGCACACATTGTACATTTCTTTTTTTTTTTTTAAAGATTTTATTTATTTATTTGAGAGAGAGAGAATGAGAGAGAGCACATGAGAGGGGGGAGGGTCAGAGGGAGAAGCAGACTCCCTGCTGAGCAGGGAGCCTGATGCGGGACTCGATCCAGGGACTCCAGGATCATGACCTGAGCCGAAGGCAGTCGCCTAACCAACTGAGCCACCCAGGCACCCCACACATTGTACATTTCAACATACGGATCCAAATTTCTTATAAGTAAGAAAGTTTTCTTGGATTGTAGTTTTTAGTGTTTGCCCACTCCATGGTTTTGATTTTCTTCATCAGGACCTCCAATTATACTCATGCTAGGTCTTCTTTGTCCTATGTCTATCTCTCAAATTATTTTTAATCTCTTTACTAAGTTTTTTAAATTCTTTTTTCTTTTTTCTATCTTCTATTTTCTGAACATTGCCTCCTGAGTTGTCTATTTACTCTTATATTACTTTCAATTGAGTCTTCATTTCTAAACCTATTACTTTTATTTCTATTTTTTTTTTATGTTGTCTTTCTGTTCTCATTTCTCATCTTCCTGTTTTTTAGCTGTCACATTTCTGAGTTTTCTTGACTGTGAATTATTTTGTTCTTTAATAGCTTTTGCCATTTAATTAATTCTCTTTTATTTTCTTTGAAAAATTAGGTTACACTAATATGAAAATATGTAACATAATGTATAAAATATGAAAACTCTGCTTTACAGACATATTTTTCTTGTGAGTCTTCATATTATATATTTTTTTCCTTCTCTGTTATTTATGTATTTATTTAATATTATTTATTTTACATATTTACTTAATATGGCAGTGGTCACAATTCTTTTCTGTTGTTGATATTGAAATGATTTGGGGATTTCTATACTTCAAAGAAGAGATTCCTGTGTAGGCGGTAGAAGTAGGTTAAGCCAGATTTTCTAGTATTTGGCTCTTCTTTTGTACCCCTCTATTCTTGTTGTTGGTGCAGAGTATTAATAAATATGGTTTCTCCATATAGCCAAATTTACAGTATTTTCAGTCTTGTGCCCTCCACCATTTGTATCTGAATCTTCTCTTCTTTATCCCCTTAGTTTCTGACCTAAGAAATTTATGTTTATTCCAAGAAATTTTACCTCAGTCCAAGGTTCTGTTTTTTTGTTGGGTATTTCTGATATACCCAAGAAGAGTCTTTTAAAACAAAGACCAAAACAAAAGACAAAGAAGAGCATTACATAATGATAAAGAGGTCAATCCAACAAAAGGATATCACATTTGTAAACAGTTATGCACCCAACATAGGAGCATCTAAATATATAAAGCAAATATTAACAAAAATAAAGGGAGAATTAGACAGCAATGATAGTAGGGAACTTTAATATCCCACTTACATCAATGAATAGATTATCCAAATATAAAATCAATATGGAAACATTGGCTTTAAACAACATATTAGACCCAATGGACTTAATATGTACAGAACATTCAACCAGATGGGAGAATATACATTTTTTCAACTACACATGGAATGTTCTCCAGGAAAGATCACATGTCAGGCCAAAGAACAAGTGTCAAGAAACTCAAGAAGATTGAAATAATATCAAATATGTTTTCCAACCACAATGGTAGGAAACTAAAGATCAATTACAAGAAGAAACTGAAAAAAAAAATACACAAAAATGTGGAGACAGCAACATATTATTAAACAATCAATGGGCCAAAAAAAAAATCAAAGAAGAAATAAAAAATTATTTTCAGACAAATGAAAATGGAGACACAAGCTTCTAAAATCTTTGGGATGCAACAAAAGCAGTCTTAACAGGGAAGTTCAGAGCAATACAGGCTCGACTCAAGAAATAAGAAAAATCTCAAGTAAATAATTTAATCTTATATCTGAGGGAACTAGAAAAAGAAGAACAAACAAAGTCCAAAGTTAGAAGGTAGGAAATAATAAAGATCAGAGTGGAAATAAATAAAATAGACACAATATAAAAGGTCAATGAAATTAAGAGCTGATTCTTTGAAAGGACAAACAAAATTAACAAAATTTTAGCCAGACTCATCAAGGAAAAAAGAGAGATGGCCCAAATAAATAAAGTCAAAAATCAAAGAAGAGAAATTACAGCCAATATTACAGCAATATAAAGGATCATAAGAGAATAAATAGTTACATGCCAACAAATTAGATAACTTAGAAAAAAAGGATAATTTCCTAGAAGTGTGTAATCTTCCAAGATGGAAATCATGAAGAATTAGAAAATCTCAATAAACCAATTACTAGTGATGAAATTGAATCAGTAATCAGAAAGTCCCAACAAACAGAAGTCCACTTTTGGATGACTTCAGAGGTGAATTCTACCATACATTTAAAAAGGAGTTAATATCTACCCTCCTCAAATTGTCCCAAAAAATTGAAGATGAGAGAACACTTCTGAACTTATTTTATGAGGTCAGCAACACCCTGATACCAAGACCAGACAAAGACACTACAAAAAAGGAAAATTCCAGATCAATATCCCTGATGAACAGAGAATCAAAAATCTTCAACAAAATACTAGCAAACCAAATTGAACAACACATTAAAAAGATCATATACCATGACCAAGTGGAATCCATTCTAGGGATTCAAAAATCGTTTGACATCACAAATCAATCAACATGATACACCCCATTAACAAAGTGAAGGATAAAATTCTTATGATCATCTCAATAGAGGTAGAAAAAGCATTTGACAAAATTCAACATCTGTTTATGATTTGAAGTCCAAAAAAGTCAAGAGAGGGAACACACCTCAAAATAATAAAGGTCATATATGACAAACCCACAGCTTAATGTTGAAAAGCTGAAAGTGTTTCCTCTAGGATTAGGAATGAGGTGAGGATGCCCACTATTGCTGCTTTTATTCAACATAGTATTGGAAGTCCATATACATACAAGGGGATATTGGTCATAATAAAGAATGGAATCTTGCCATCTGTGACAACATGGATGGAATTAAATTGTATTATGCTAAGTGAAATAAGTATGACAGAGAAAGATAAATATTTTATGACTTACTTATATGTGGAATCTAAAAACCAAAACAAATGAAAAAAAAAAAACAAAAAAAACAAAACCCAAAACAGAAAGAGACTCATAGATACAGAAAACAATCTAGTGCTTGCCAAAGGGGATGTGGGTGTGGACAGATAAAACAGGTGAAGGAGATTAAGAGCTACAAACTTCCAGTTATAAAATAAATAAATAGCAGGGATGTAATTTACAGCATAGGGAATAAAGTCAATAATATTTGAATAATTTTGCATAGTGACAGGGTACCTAGAACTATTGTGATGATCATTTCATAATGTATAAAAATATTAAATGACTATGTTGTATACCTGAAACTAACAATATTGTATGTCAATTATAATTCAATAAAATACTAGTTAGAAATGTCTGACACTTTCTGCTCAAATTTATTTACTTCTAGTTTATACACTGATTAGTAATTAGAGCAAAACTTTGTGCTCAGATTCACTCCACTATATAATTCATTGATTATTTAAACGATTTCTGAGCTAATGAGCTTCACCAATTATTGGCCTGGTGCTGGGTATGTAAAGACAATAAAATTTATTTTTGTGTTTGAAGACCCTACAGTCTTATTGAAAAGATAGGCATCACACTTGCAACTTTCAATGGTATCAGCTTTAACAGAGTTATAAAATAAAATGGAACTGAAGTTAAAAGGATAAAATAACTACATGAAGGGTTCATGAAAGCCTTCTTAGAAGAGATGATACTTGAATTGAGTCTTAAAAGGTGAGTAGGTATTTCCAGGTGGTGAATGTAAGAAAGGACCTTCCAGAAGAGATAGTATGCTTATTATTGTGGTAGGTATTATTGTGCTTAGAAAGTGGTGGTGACTTTAGTAAAACTGGAATTTAGAGTTGTGTTGGTGACTCAAACAAAGGGGACAAGAGTTTAGATGGCATTAGCAAAGGAATACAAGGCCAGAAGTATGGTGGAAGGGCCTTTGGAGCTAAAATAAGAAATGTGGTCTAATGCTATAAGCAATAGGAGCCAAGAAAGGTTTTAAAGTAAGCAAATGACATGATTAGATTTAATTATTAGGATAAAAGCCAGTGTCAGTCAACACCTACCAGGTTGAACAGGGGGTTCTGAGACAGGAAGTGGTTCTAAGAACCTAGATAAAGGGTGATAAAGTTCAGAGTTAAGCACAAAGGATGGAGCAGAGGCTTGGACTTTGTATTTCTAGCTATTTCTATTACAGATCCCAAAATAAAAGGCATGTTCAGACTTTAAAATGTTTTTAGAAGGAAACATAAAGTAAAATAATAACGTGTGAACTTCATACCAAGATTAAATCCTTTCAATTGGATTTTAGTATTTACCAAAAGAGCATATATTGAATGGTCTCAACTTTTGGTCTGCCAAGTTCTTTTTATGTGATAAGAGTATTCAAGAAAGAAGAATCTTTTTTTTCCCAAAAAGAGTGATAATGTCCACTTTAACACTTCCCTAAATATCTCCAACATGAGACAATTGGCATAGACATATCCAGATCTTCTAGAGCTGTCAGTGCTTTTGATGTAAGGCAAAAGCAGTCCAATGAAGAAGTATGTCTGTTCCCATAGTGCTTGCCAAAGTCAAGTCTCAGAGCACAAGTTACTGTTATCTCTTTCATGGGTTTTAAGTGTTCAAGAATATGATTATAAAAAAGAAAAACAAGCTCTCTGGTAAACCACATTTATAACCTCTTGGACTGCAAAGTTCACAGCAAGTGTCTTTCTCTTTTGAAGTCAGTGTATTTCTTGAGAACCAGAAGTGTGCGAGGCACAAGCCTGTGGAAGATAGGAAGGAGGGTAAGAAAGCATGTGAGGAGTTCTGAGCCTGGGGCTCATGGCTCGGCAGGGTACATGGATCTTCAAGACTATAGGCAGGCTACAGAAGGCCTTCCAACTCTCTGAAATCATGGGAATGATGATGGTGGATGTATGGATTTTTCTGGGGAAAGTGTTAATTGCTTTCATCAGATTCTGCAGCTTTAAAGAGCTGACATTTGAAGGTTTGACTGGACACAATGACAATATATATCAGTATATGATAAGAACAAAAAGAGTGGTTCAAAAAATAAGGTTTTCCTACTTCAGAAGGTAGCCATACAATGTTGGGCACGTTTGCCTCTTTGAGCTTCAGGTTTTTTTCCATTACCATGTCCTAGGTTTATTGTGATAATTTTTATAGAACAGTTTGCACAATGCTTGGAAAATGTTTTAATTGCATATTTATGACAAATGTAGATACGACATTTGTTATGCATGTGTATGCATAGTGGCTATAAATATAAAACTTAAGCTTAGTGAATTGTTGAGGATCAGTCATATTTCATTTATGATCATCTCTTGGAAGCTGAAGAAAGAAGATCAAGTAGCAAGAATGTTTATGTTCTGCAAGTACTATTTTTAAGAGGGCAAATGTTAGGTTCTGGTGTTAATCACCTATTGCCATGCCATAAATGAAGAGTTTGAGTCAATGACAATCCCCAGTGGCAACCTTTGGAGTGAATGAGTCAAACTGACATGACATGATAAATTAACTAATTTTTGGGAGAATGTACAACCAATAAGGATCAGGCCCTACTTCTGATGATGAGGATTGTAAGAACATTCTTTAAGAAAATCGAACCCTGGTCAAACGAGGGTTGCTTCTTTTCATATCTTGCTTGTTTGGTGATCCTGGGAGACTCAACTTGATTATTCAACTTCTCCCAACACAAGTAATTGAAATGTGGGGCAGATGGAGCCCTGCATTAGCAAGCCAGAATCAGAGGGTTTGGTCACTACATGACCTCCTTCACCAACACACCAATCCAAGGAAGGAGGTCAGGCTGCACAAGAATCTTGCTTTAGGACCCAGGCAATTTCTTTGTCCACTGCCCTCCACTGATTAGGCCTCTGGCTCAAGACCATGAGTTTTGAAGACTTAATTTAATTGGAGGACCATGACGGGTGTCTATTCTTTCTCCTGGTCTACCTGATCCCTCCATTATTTCCCTGGCTAGCTTATAGGCTACCTAGAAAACTTCATGTCCCTTTTATTTGATTCCCTTGTACTGATGTATGTATATCCTCTCAGACAGGCTTTCCCTTGGACAGAAAAATATTTTGGTAAACCAAAACAAAACAACTTACCCACAAGACAAAGTGATTACTAGTTGGAGATCTGGTTGGAAGATATTAGCCAGCTGTGAAGCAGAAACACATTTTTCTCCATGTTTTTTCATAATAGTATTCATAGTCATATGTAAGTTGGATGGCATGTGGTTAGAGCTGTAAGGAGAGAAAGTGTGCTGTAAGAGAGAGAGCATGGGGCTGTGCAGCAAGGCAGGCTGCGGTTGAGAGCCAGGCCACGGGTTACTAGCTATATCATGGTAGACCATTTACTTCTTAGAAATGTCCTGTCAGTGAAATGTGAATGATAATGTCTGAAAGAGGAATTTTAAGGATTAAAGGTAAAGTGCTTGGCACCACTGAATACTGAGTAAATTAGAAGTATTTTATTGTTTTGTTAATGTTCAATTCTTACTCTACCTTAAAGAAACTTTATATCAAGTACTTTATTTTTATGTATGCAGTCCATGTTTGTTAATCACGTGCTATGTGCATAGTGGTAAGTGCTGGGAAACAAGGGAGTAAAGCAGAATCCACACATTCAAAGACATAATAATCTACCCATCTTGGGGTATTTGTGTGCATGTCCAAAGAGTAGAGCATTATGATTCTTTGTCTTGTTGAAAATTTTATCTAAACAAAATGAAATCAGTGAGTTGGTATTTTCACTGTGTCTGTATAACATAAAAATATGCATATAGCTCATATTTAGGGATGCAGAATATGGGACTTCTAAGGAGCTGAATATTGAGCCCTGAATTACACCAGGGGCACAAAAATGATGAGCCATGTTTGTGTGGCTAGTTTCCTCACGGTATGCTCCTTCACTGTCCCAACAATAACTTAACATTTGTCACATTGGATTCTATCTGAAGTCAACCTGACTTGAGTTTTAGATCCAGGGTCTTCCTTTTCATTCATTTCTTCTCAGAATACCAAGCTCCCCAAATAGATTTACAAGTTTTTAAAAAGATATAATCTATTTTTTTTTACAAAAGGTTCGCCACCAGAACACTGGTGTCATAAAAGCCACCACTAAACCTAAACCAAAATGGGAAAGGAGACGATTCATATCAACATTGCTGTCATGGATGCGTAGATTAGGGCAAGTTTACCACTCCTGCTCATCTGATCTACAAACGTGGTGGGAGTGACAAAAGAACAATTGGAAAACTTGAGAAGGAGGTTGCTGAGATGGGAAAGGGCCCCTTCAAGTATGTCTGGGTTTTGGATAAACTTAAAGCTGAATGTGGACATGATATCACCATTGATATCTCCCTGTGGAAATTCAAGACCAGCAAGTACTATGCGACCATCGCTGATGCCCCCATCGTTGACGCCCTAGGACACAGAGACTCCATCAGAAACATGATTACTGGCACATCTCAGGCTGACTATGGTGTCCTGATTGTCACTGCTAGTGTTGGTGAATTTGAAGCAGGTATCTTCAAGAATGGGCAGTCCTGCGAGCAAGTCCTTCTGGCTTACACACTGGGTGTGAAACAACTAATCATCGGTGTTCACAAAATGGATTCCACTGAGCCA
Source organism: Mirounga leonina (assembly GCF_011800145.1). Lineage (NCBI taxonomy): Eukaryota > Metazoa > Chordata > Mammalia > Carnivora > Phocidae > Mirounga > Mirounga leonina. The sequence continues at coordinate 10,788,671 of NW_023270709.1, forward strand.
CCCTACAGCCAGAAGACATATGAGGAACTGAGTAAGGAAGTCAACACCTACATTAAGGAAATTAGCTACAATCCTGAGACAGTGGCATTTGTGCCAGTTCCTGGTTGGAACGGTGACAACATACATGCTGGAGCCAAGTGCTAACATGCCTTGGTTCAAGGGATGGAAAGTCACCTATAAAAATGGTAATTCCTGGAGAACCATGCTGCTTGAAACCCCAGATTGCATCCTGCCACCAACTCGTCTGACTGACAAGCCCTTGCGTCTGTGCCTCCAGGACATCTACAAAATTCGTCATATTGGTACTGTTCCTGTGGGCTGAGTGCAGACTGTTTTTTTTTGTTTTTTGTTTTTTTTGGTCTGTTTGTTTTTAAGATTTATCGATTTATTTTAGGGAGGAGGGGCAGAAGGAGAGGGAGAGAGAATTCTAAGCAGACTCCATGTTGAGCATGGAGCCCCATGTGGGGCTTGATCTCACGCCCCTAACATCACAACCTGAGCTGAAACCAAGAGCCAGATGCTCAACGGACTGTGCCAACCAGGCATCCCAGAGATTGGTGTTCTTAAACCAGGCATGGTGGTCACTTTTGCTCCAGTCAATGTTATAACTAAAGTAAAATCTGCTGAAACGCACCATGAAGCTTTGAGTGAGGCTATTCCTGGGGACAGTGTGGGCTTCAATGTCAAGAACATATCTGTCAAAGATGTTCGTCATGGTACTGTGGCTGGTGACAGTGAAAATGACCCGCCAACAGAAGCCCCGGGCTTCACAGCTCAGGTGCTTATCCTGAACCGTCCAGCCAAATCAGTGCTGGATATGCACCTGTGCTGGATTGTCACACAGCTCACATTGTTGCACGTTTGCTGAGTTGAAGGAGAAGATTGACCACAGTTCTGGAAAAAAGCTGGAAGGTGGCCCCACGTTCCTGAAATCTGGTGATGCTGCCCTCACTGATATGGTTCCTGGCAAGCCTATGTGTGTTTAGAGCTTCTCTGACTATCCTCCTTGGGGCCATTTTGCTGTTTGTGACAGGAGACAGACTGTTTCTGTGGGTGTCATCAAAGTGGTGGACAAGAAGGCAGTTGGAGCTGGCAAGATCACCAGGTCTGCCCAGAAAGCTCAGAGGCTCTGAGACCTGCCACCCAGTCTTAATCAGTGGTGGAAGAATGGTCTCAAAGCTGTTTGTATCAATTTGCCATTTAGGTTTAATAGTAAAAGACTGGTTAATAATAACAATACATTGTAAAACCTTTAGAAGGAAAAGAGAACGTTTGTGGACCATTTGTTGTGTGTGTGTGTGTGTGGCAGTTTTAAGCTATTAATTTTTTAAAAAAAATTATTTATTTGTCAGAGAGAGTGTGTACACAAGGAATGGCAGGCAGAGGGAGAAGCAGTCTTCCTGCTGAGCAAGGAGCCCGATGCGGGACTCGATCCCAGGACCCTGGGATCATGACCTGAGCCAAAGGCAGACGCTTAACCGACTGAACCACCCAGGTGTCCCATTAAGTTACTAATTTTTAAAATCAATACTTTTTTTTTAAAGATTTTATTTATTTATTTGACAGAGAGAGACACAGCAAGAGAGGGAACACAAGCAGGGGGAGTTGGAGAGGGAGAAGCAGGCTTCCCGTGGGGCAAGGAGCCCGATGGGCTCGATCCCGGGACCCTGGGATCATGACCTGAGCCGAAGGCAGACACTTAATGACTGAGCCACCCAGGCGCCCCTAAAATCAATACTTTTTAATGGAAACAACTTTACCAAAAATCTGTCACATAATTTTGAGACCCATTAAAACAAAAGCTTAATGAGAAAAAAAATTTAAAATGTAAAAGATATAATCGAATTTTGCTCTGGATCACTGTTTCATTGTTTTTGTTGTTGTTTTTTCCAATGTCCAAGAAACTTTTTAATACCTACTTGACAAAATAAGCAAGTAATCATCTATTTTGGGGATGGAAAAAGAGGAGGTGGGAATGAATGTCTGGCCTAACCTCCTGTTATTTAGGCATGGAAATGATTCATTTAGTGATTCTGCCACAATCATAAAACAGCTTTTGCATTGTCTTGGTTTCCCCATGTGTTTTGAAAGAGAATAGTGTACTTAAATCTTGTTTTAATTCTTGGGAATTAAGTGTATATTTGGGGAGCGTGGAAAAGAGGCATTATTGAAAGGAAAATGTTTCTAATATAACTTGGAAGACAACACAGAAAAAAAAGAAAATGAATCAATAATTTTATTTTAGAATTGGAAGGGATTTTAAAGCTCATCTTCCCTCTGTATAGATGGATGAAATGAGTTTAAGTATCTTGTCCATGGAATATCATGCAAACTAAGATGTCCTGACTTCTAGAATAGGGTTTTGCTCTCCTCTAAGTGTTATTATGGGATTACAGTGCAGAATGGTCTAATAAATATCATCATGTTGCCATTACTGCTTCTGAGAACTGGTTGTATGTACAAAGTTTAAGTAATACCCGATAATGAAAATCCTAGTGCCCTAAAGTAACTGTTTAATGATGATGCCTTTGCTCTCTTCAGACCAATGAAATAACACACATTTCTGCTCCATTTAATAAAAGGTCTCCTTGAGGGCACTAAATCCTGCTTTTCTGGAAAAGCTCATCCACCTCACATGGGTAAACAATTCGCTTCTTCACAAATTTTGTTTACTCACAATCCATAAACAGAATAAATCCTGCTTTGTGTTATTGCTGTTATCACAAAATTAGAGTTTACTGGAATGAATGGTGGTAGACTGTTGCTAACACAGGTATGCATTCTACACAGCTTTCTACAAAGGAAGAACAGGTTAACCAAACATGTTAGGTTTATGGTTAAATGACTGTAATTATTTAATTGTGATTACTCTGAATACTTCTGTAGTGATGGAAAGCTAGTAGTCATCATGGATGGTTTAAAAATAAAGAAACCCATTTCATAGTTCATAGGTAAATGTTTCTGAGTTTTAAAAAATTTTATTAGCTAGAAAAATTTGCATTGGCTTCACCTATATTCACCCAAACTATATTCTTTCTACCTTTACTTCATTACCTTCCTCAGCATATTGACCTTTAATTCCTCCAGAGACCTAATTTAAAGGTAAATTATATGAAAGTAATTTTTTAAAAAGATTTATTTATTTATTTTCAGAGACAGAGAGTGAGCAGGAGGAGGGGCAGAGGGAGAGAATCTTTCATACAGATTCCCCACTGAGCATGGATCCCACAACCCATGAGAACGTGACCTGAGCTGAAACCAAGAAGAGTTGGACACTTAACCGACTGAGCCACCCAGGTGCTCCTATATGAAAGTAAATTTTGAAAAGAACTAGTCAAGACCCAGATTTTTCAAACAAAACTTTCTTATTACTGTAGTTAAGGCCAGTTAGATTAGTGATTCTATTTTTAAATTATATTTATAATTAAAGTTGTTTGGATTTTATTCTTTTGGGGGGCTTGCTTTCTTTTCCTTCCTTCATTCCTTTCATCCTTCGTTCTTCTTTCTTCTTTTTTTCAATCACAATATGCATGAAGAAGAAATAATAAGAGATGACCATTTACATTACAGTGGCTTCACTCTGGACAATTCTCTCCTCCCTACCTATGCCCTAACCAAAAACTGCAGATGAAAGAAAATTTCCAACTGTATGTAAAATTTTGGGAATATTGCAACATATTGATGGATCCTATATAATTTTGAAGCATTAGCTCTTTATTAAGACCAGTTTATTAAGATTTTCCTAGTATTAGGTCATACTCACAAGAACAGATCTGCTTTTAATGATACTACTAATATATATAATATATGCAAGGTATAGCTGTATCCAATCATCACACTGTGCATCAGAAACACAACATAGACAACTCATTTCCGTCTTCTCTGGGCCTTAGTCCCCTTATCTGTAAAGGGATGGAAGAGGGAGTGAAAGGCTTCTAAGGTTAGTTCCTGCACAAACTTTTTATGAACCTATTTTTTTTAAAGATTTATTGATCATTTTAGAGAGAGAGAGAGAGAGCACATAGTGGGAGAGGCCGAGGGAGAGGGAGAGAATCTCAAGCAGACTCTGTGCTAAGCACGGAGCCCAACGTGGGGCTCCATCTCATGACCCTGAGATCATGACCTGAGCCTCCGGGATGCTCAACTGACTGAGCCAGCCAGGCACCCCTTACGAACACTTTCTCAACACATGAACTTTCCAGCAATCCTGACAGTGAAGAACACTGTTACCAGATGATTCACAAGGGAAATACTTTTTTTGTGGTTTAGAATTTAAATCTAAAAATGTTGATGAAGTACATCCAGGGAGCTTTAGGTTAACTTAAGAAAATTATGGCTGGATCTGCCATTTCCTAGGTTAAACACTTAAACAGGCAATCCATTGTAAGTTATTTATTTCATGAAATGCCTTAATCCTTAAAGAGCACAACAGAATCAGAATATCCTTCTAATATTACTTTTCACAATTTAAAAACTTTGATTATGACTAGCCTTGTTCTTGTCTCTTAAGATGAAAGAGCCTTATTTTTCAAATGCCCTCACTACACTGCACTCTTGCCATCACAAATGGGGTACATTTTGGGGAGTTTCTATGGCCCTGCTCCAACTTCATCATGGCCCTCTTATACAGTTATATAAGAAATTGTTAGGTTAATTTCCAGGGCTGGAGAAATGATGATTCTGTACATTTTGAGTTTTATTAAATAAAATTTTTGCTGGTCCTCCTATTCTTTTTAATTTTTATTAATTTTTTTTTTTTTTTGGTGGCAGATGTAGTACATTGGGGTGCTGGAGGACATAGAAGAAAAGCGTCATGTAGAAATACATACTCAAACTAGAGTGACAGGACTTAAAAAACAAATAGAATTCAATCCCTTTATAGTTCTATTGTTTTACAGCCGATAAAACTTTTCATTTCCCCTTATTTCTGATCAGCTCTCTTACAGCTTCCCTGACACCACGCCTTCCTTGTCAACTCTTCCCTAAGACTGACTAGCCTCTGCTTTTCTATCTCCATGTCAAATACAAAGAATTTCCAGCCTCTATTTTTTTTTTCTTATCAGTGAAAATTCAAATCAGACATTGTCACAGCGGTTTGGATGCTTATTTTTCTAAGCTCCTCTAAAACCCATGAAGGCAGAATTTGTTTCTTTTTTTCTGCCTTCTTCTTTGTACCCTTAATCCTAGCAAAGTGCCTGGCATGTAGCAGGAAATCAGGGCTGGACTAGTAAATACTTGCATCAAGAAACACTGTGTGCCCTGAACACCACCTGCCCATGACTTCTTCACGGTCAGGATTGCTGGAAAGCTCGAGTGCTAAGAATAGGTTCAGAAAAAGTTTGTGCAGGAAAGAACCTGAGGAATCATTCATTACATCTTCTTATGGCCATTTACAGATGAGGAAGATGAAAATGAGTTGTCTCTTTCGTGTTCCTGATTTGTACATTTTAAAATAGAAAAAAACAGTAATATTAACATATAAAAATAATATTCACAAAAGAGCCAGATGATATAATTTCTCATATTTTCCCCAGCTTCACTGAAGCATGATTGACAAATAAAACCTGTATATATATCTGTATCTATATCTATAAGCTATCTATCATTATCTATCATCTATCATCTATCTATTTATCTATCATCTATCTATCATCTATCATCTATCTAATCCATCAACTATCAGTAGATAGAGAGTGCCCAATGTGATGATTTTATATGTCTATTCATTGTGAAATGATGACCATAATCAAGCTCATTAACACATTCATCATCTCATATCATTGAGCACCAACCATATGGCTACTTGGGAATCAGAACATTTTGTCTTGTATTTTTTTTTTCTTTTTTTTCTTTTATGTTATGTTAGTCACCATACAATACGTCATTAGTTTTTGATGTAGTGATCCACGATTCATTGCATTTTGCCTTTTAATCGCTTTGATGTGATATCTACTGGCTTGTCTCTGAGTGCTTAGGGTTGGGTTGGCTCACAGATGGGAGTTATGGTATAGCAGGGGCTGTGGTGACAGAGATGGAGAAGGCTGCATAGAGAGCCTTGAGCAACAGGGCCAGTGGAAGCAGAGGTCTTCACCTTTATGATCATCCCCAACCGGGTGGATCTGATGGGAGATCTAACCTGGAGAAACCGAAAAGGTGGATCCTTGCAGGCTTGAGGTGTAGGGACAGTTTCTCCTTTTCTCTTCTGATCTGATACTAGGATATTAAATTAGGATGGAAATAAGAGAATACCAGAATATTCAAGAAATCTGGCCAGAAATAGGCCCGATAGGTTGTGTATTCTGTCCATGGGAGTCTTCGTGTTGCCCTTCTGAGGTAACAGACTTGTGCTTGACATGTCAGCCTATGAGTCTAGACTAGGAAGAATCATCACCAAATTTTGCTAGTTTGAGGAGTAGGAGTAATAGTGGGTCTCTCACGGCTCAGTAATTTGGACTCTGAGAGACTCATGATGGAAGGTGAAGCTGCCTGAGTATCCACAGTACATATCTATACATGTATATGAATCTATACATATGCAAAAATATACACTGTGCTGGTTTGTGAATATTCTTTCTATTCTTACTGTTGGGATTAGAGATAGAAATATTAAAATGAAGATAAATTGAATTAAGATTTCCAAATTCTCTGGGAAAAGTTAATTTGTAACATGTTAAAAACAGATATTCAAATAAGATTCTAGAATACCTTCCCTAGAACTAAAAACAAAACAAAACAACACCCAAAACTGATCCCTAACAAATTCTTTTGAAACAGGTGTTTTTGTCAAATAGTAAATCTATAACCAAGTATTTCAATGTATGAAGATTCAGAAAATGTACATATATTCTAAGAATTTTTTAAAAATTTGATTTGGTTCTCTCACTACTCAGTTTTTGTTTTTGGCTACCATTTTATTCAGCAAATATATTCCAGAGTAATATAAAATATGTCCAGTTAGTTCATGAGTTTCTTGAAGCAGTTGGTGTCTAAATAACTATATTCTTGGAAGAACTAACTTCCTGTTTTAAAAGAAAATAACTAAAAAGGTCTTATAGGGAAGGCTCATAAGTCTTCTTGGAAATCAAGTGTTTCTTACGAAACATTTTGATGTGTTTAGTACAGAGGAATTAGGAACATATGGGTTACATTTTCCTTAAAATGCACATGGTTTTTAAAAATTAAAGGATAATGTTCTTGGCAAAATAGGTTTTGCCAAACCCAAACTGCTTAAAAAATTGTTCAAGATGCTCAGCAAGGCCAAAGGGCCCCAGGCTTCCACAGTCCTAATAATAGAATCAATCAGGAAAACCAGAATGAAGTCACTAAACTCATTTTAACAATCTCTTGAAAAAAAAAAACAACAAAAATAAATCTCAATGTAGTAACAATCACAAGCAATTAGAATATAATAACTTTTATGCTCATACTGAATAAAACCCCAAGCTGGTAGTTAAAATCGTGCTAGGAATTCTGGAAAGTTGGCAGGGTACTTTGCTTGACTGAAATAATTGATTACATCTATAAAAATGGCGAAGACACTAGAAGGGATTGCACAGATAAAGCACTTACCAGAAAAAATTTAAGAATTTTACTGTGGTTGCTTAAGGAATAGAGGTTTATGTGATTGTTTAAAACCCACACATTCTTTACTAAAAAGATGTATGCAGAGACAATGACCACAAAAATTTCATTAACCTGGTATTGAGCACTACTTGTCTTATCTGGAAAAGAGTCTATTAAAGCACTCAGTGATGTTCCCAGGGATGATGGGATGAAACAGTCCAGGACATCAGACCTGAGGCTGTCTATGGATATGGCCAGAATCAATTTGGTGTGATGTCACCTGTCAGCAAACAAATGTAAGAGGAATCTGAGTCTCTGCTCATCAATAGTTGTTTCTCAAAAGTACTTATTTAAAAATGATATTTTGGTCTTGCACATAGTAGGGATATGTTAGAAATGCATTGATTGGATTTGGTTTCTTTGCATGAAAATATTTTCATATTCTTTTTCAAGTTCTTCATTTTCTGTGCACGACCTGCCTCTGGGCATTATGAATAAACCCTTAGGGTTTTTTTTTCTGCTGGTTGACTCCTTGGTGTTTTAAGAAAAAAATACCTCAAGGCCTTGAAGTAATAATAAAAACAAAATCATATTCTTCTCCGACTCAGACTTTATATAATCACCTCCAGCTAAAAGTAGAAGCATTATGTTTACCAGTTGGGCCAGTTGAGCCAACAGTGAAAAGGTTCTGGAATCCTTCCAATTTCCTCTTCTCTGATCAAGATGCATGGCATTGTCTCCTGTTGAGAAGAATTCTAATTACTAGACAACTTGGGAATAGAGCAGGCCAGATCAGCAGACTTTTGCATGGGACGTAGAGTTTGTAGAGAGGCAATGTGCTCATAGAAATAACATCAGTGTCATTTCTTTTTGTTCTGCCAGTTCTCTAGGAAACATATGTTTTGAAAGGGGACTGGAGTGAGGCATTGTTAGGTCAGAGAGGAGGATTTGGGAGGGGGTCCAGGTTGAGCCATAAGGGTTGTGATTGTAAGAATTACTCTGTGTATGCAGAGTGGAGGGTGTTACATGGACTTTGATCTAGATCTAGGTGGATAAGGAATTGTATGAGTGTCTGAAGGGGGAATTTGGGCTTTATCAGAATTACTGGGTGATGGTGGGTAAGAAAGAGCTTATCTCAAAGGGCACTAAAAAGATATATTTCAAGGCTATGGATTCATTACTAAAAAGTGATTTAAGAGGAATGATCTAGTTCCGTTGATTAAAGATTTCTAAGGGGAATTAACCTTCAGATGTCAAAGAAAAAATATTTTAATTAGAATATTTCCAGAAGTCCCTCTCAGTGATATTACACAAACTTTCTATTCACTCTCCTGTCCTTCCTGCCCTGCTGCATCAGACTCTACCCTACTTTATCTTATTCAGTTTAAATCTTGGTCATAACTCCCTAACATGATTTCATTCTTACCAATGTGTCTTCATCCACTGTTTGCAAAAACATTTCTCTGTGAAGCTTTCCTTGACAATTCCAGCCCACTGGTTCCTCCTTCAATTGTCTAAACTCATAATACTTTTATCATTTCTATGGTTTATTTGATGCATACCGATATAGAACATTCATGGTTTAATTTGTCTCCTTGCCCCCAATTAGATTATAAATCACTTGAGGGAAGACGTTGTATGCTGTATATTTCTCTGTATTTCTTGCAGTGCCTAGAGCCTTCTGCATAAGAAGTACTCAATGAATATTTGTTGAGTGAATTAATCAAAATCAAGTTCATGCATAAAAATGTGCACATATAACCCTTGTATGGAGGGACAAAATATAACAGAAGGCTTTAAAAACCTATGAAAAGGTTTTTCTTCTGCTGCCCTAGCAATATTTTGTTGAAATTCTTCATACTGAGTATAGTCATTTTGTTTCTTGATTTCTTAGGGAAGTTATGTTTTTCTGGTGAGTATGAATCCCAATCAACAGCTCAGGTGTGTGAGATACATAATATTCTTTTTATTCTACAAGTGAATTTGATTTCATTTTGAGGGCCAGTTTCAACAGGGCAACAGACTTAATTGCAGTTTGTTTGGGGTTTCCCTACACTCAGTTTTCCCTGGAGTTGTATCTGATTCTGGAGATCTAAATAGTTCTATGACTGTGAGTGGAATTGACCCTTGACCATTAATTGAGGGGAATCATGGCTGAGATATCTTTTGCTGTCCACACTATCTCATTGGGTCTTGGGCTCTTTCTTCCAAGTTTATGCCATCTTTAGGGTCAGAGGTTTATTCTGCTGTTTCTCTTCATGTTGGGTCACAGAAATCTCTAAGAGGTTGATCTGATCTCATCACCCTCTGGGGGGACCACCTCTTCAGGGTTCTTCCTAAGGACAAGGATCCTGAGATTCTCTTTGGAATGCACCAAAACATCTTCTCCCACAATTCCCCTTAGGACTGTCTCCTTTTCTCTCTTGTCTCTAGTGAAATATAACCCATATTTGGGAATATGGGATCAGAGTGGAATCTTATTCTCAGACCTTTTGCTATAATTTTTATCATTTTGTCCTGGATTTCTTGGCATCTGTCTGAGGACTCTTTTTTCTTTCTTTCT
>NW_023270709.1:10798806-10800929 GCF_011800145.1 Mirounga leonina
TCTTTCTTTCTTTCTTTCTTTCTTTCTTTCTTTCTTTCTTTCTTTCTTTCTTTCTTTCTTTCTTTCTTTCGAGAAAGAGAGAGAGCATGAGTGGGGGTGGGGGGAAGGGCAGAGGGAGAGGGTGAGAGAGAAAATCTTCAAGATATTTGAAGCTGAGCGTGGAGCCCGACACAGGGCTTGATCTCATCACCACAGGGGTCATGGTCTGAGCTGAGATCAAGAGTCCGATGCTTTACTGACTGAGCTACCCAGGTACCAGCCCCCTCTTTTTTTTCTTTAAATAGATCAGAGGGAGGAAATTGTGTGAGGAGCATATACTTAATGGCCTAAATTCTTGAATAGGAGTAGGAATAAGGGTGTGTTAAGGCTAGCAAACTATTATAAGAAAAAATTGATTAATATCTCAATGGTGTGTTTTCTCCAATACATTTAGGAAAGGGAAATAAGAGGTTTACTCAAGCTGTTTCCACCTATGCAAAATCACAGAGCAAGAATAAATTGTCTCTCCTAGGGTACTTACAGAAACTGAAGGAATCATTGACTTGAAAGAGAAGTCTATACTAAAGGTGTTGCCATGACCCAGGTAGCAGCTTAGAGTAGAGGGATTTGGTGAGGGCAGATTAAATGTGGCGAATGAGGCCATGGCTATTAAGAAGATCAAGGTCAGGTAAGATGCAACCCTGACTTCATTGACCTCTTAGAGAATGGTAAGGATGCCTCTATGGTCAGTCTATTTATAAAGGTTTTATTAAATAAAAAATAGGTCTAGTCAGGATCAAGAAGGTTGACATATAAGAATATTGAGACTGTCACTGAGACCTTGTATCTAGCAACTCATGACCACATTCCACCTGATCCTGGTGAGAAAGGTTTGGTTATTCATTAAGAATTTTATCTGTGTTATACGTAGCTTAACTAGTTTCGTAGTGGTGTATGTGTAACATATAAGATCCATACATTTGCTAAGTCTTACTGATTAAGTCGGATAGATTTGTTCATGTGCTAGAAAACAGTTTATGAGCAATGTCTGTATGCACCATAAAGTTGTGGTGTTGGAGAGGAAACCATGACAGGCAACATTTTTGTGACCTTTATAGAATTGCCTTCTTAGAACTAGTTTCTATGACATTCTTTTGACTTTGCTATATTAATTTCTTCCTTTTCAAGCCTCACTGGAAGATTTTAGTAGAAGTCTCTAGACCCAGGTTTGGCCATTTGTTCATGATATTGGTGATTAGGCAGGAACTACCCTGGACCAATGCCTAAATAGGAGATGTTCCTAACTGGGTACTTTCTGGTATCCAGTGCAAAGGTATGAACCAACTCAAAACACCTAAGTCTGACATTTACTAGCTGCCTGACTTGAGCCTCTTCTTCCTATTTGAGAGAGAAGAGGTAGATCTCTTTGACCTATTTTATAGGATTGTTGGGGAGTTGAGATCATTTCTAAACTAGAAAGAGCTATATAAATATAAGATACAGTTACATTTCAGTACAATTAGCTCTCTTTTCATAAGCAATAATTGCTAGCAAAAATTATTTAAAGCAAAGTGATAGCTTCTTTTTTTTTTTTTAATTTTTTTATTCTTATGTTAATCCCCTTACATTACAACATTAGATTTAGATGAAGTGTTCCATGATTCATTGTTTGTGCACAACACCCAGTGCTCCATGCAGAATGTGCCCTCCTCAATACCCACCACCAGGCTAACCCATCCTCCCACCCTCCTCCCCTCTAGAACCCTGTTTGTTTTTCAGAGTCCATCGTCTCTCATGGTTTGTCTACCCCTCCGATTTCCCCCCCTTCATTCTTCCCCTCCTGCTATCTTCTTTTTTTTTTTTTTTTAACATATAATGTATTATTTGTTTCAGAGGTACAGATCTGAGATTCAACAGTCTTGCACAATTCACAGCGCTTACCAGAGCACATACCCTCCCCAGTGTCTATCACCCAGTCACCCCATCCCTCCCACCCAACCCCCACTCCAACAACACTCAGTTTGTTTCCTGCGATTAAGAATTCCTCATATCAGTGAGATCATATGATACATGTCTTTCTCTGTTTGACTTATTTCACTCAACATAATACCCTCCAGTTCCATCCACGTCGTTGCAAATGGCAA
>NW_023270709.1:10801029-10811640 GCF_011800145.1 Mirounga leonina
CCCCCACTCCAACAACACTCAGTTTGTTTCCTGCGATTAAGAATTCCTCATATCAGTGAGATCATATGATACATGTCTTTCTCTTTTTGACTTATTTCACTCAACATAATACCCTCCAGTTCCATCCACGTCGTTGCAAATGACAAGATCTCATTCCTTTTGATGGCTGCATAATATTCCATTGTATATATAGACCACATCTTCTTTATCCAGTCATCTGTCGATGGACATCTTGGCTCTTTCCACAGTTTGGCTATTGTGGACATTGCTGCTATAAACATCGGGGTGCACGTACCCCTTCGGATCCCTACTTTTGTATCTTTGGGGTAAATACCCAGTAGTGCAATTGCTGGATCATATGGTAGCTCTATTTTCAACTTTTTGAGGAACCTCCATACAGTTTTCCAGAGTGGCTGCACCAGTTTGCATTCCCACCAACAGTGTAGGAGGGTTCCCCTTTCTCCGCATCCCCACCAACATCTGTCGCTTCCTGACTTGTTAATTTTAGCCATTCTGACTGGTGTGAGGTGATATCTCATTGAGGTTTTGATTTGGATTTCCCTGATGCCGAGCGATATTGAACACTTTTTCATGTGTCTGTTGGCCATTTGGATGTCTTCTTTGGAAAAATGTCTGTTCATGTCTTCTGCCCATTTCTTGATTGGATTCTTTGTTCTTTGGGTGTTGAGTTTGATGAGTTCTTTATAGATTTTGGATACTAGCCCTTTATCTGATATGTCATTTGCAAATATCTTCTCCCATTCTGTCGGTTGTCTTTTGGTTTTGTTAACTGTTTCCTTTGCTGTGCAAAAGCTTTTTATCTTGATGAAGTCCCAATAGTTCATTTTTGCCCTTGCTTCCCTTGCCTTTGGCGATGTTTCTAGGAAGAAGTTGCTTCGGCTGAGGTCAAAGAGGTTGTTGCCTGTGTTCTCCTTTAGGATTTTGATGGACTCCTGTCTCACATTGAGGTCTTTCAACCATTTGGAGTCTATTTTTGTGTGTGGTGTAATGAAGTGGTCCAGTTTCATTCTTCTGCATGTGTCTATCCAATTTTCCCAACACCATTTGTTGAAGAGACTGTCTTTGTTCCATTGGACATTCTTTCCTGCTTTGTCGAAGATAAGTTGACCATAGAGTTGAGGGTCCATTTCTGGGCTCTCTATTCTGTTCCATTGATCTATGTGTCTGTTTTTGTGCCAGTACCATGCTGTCTTGATGATGACAGCTTTGTAATAGAGCTTGAAGTCCGGAATTGTGATGCCACCGGCTTTGCTTTTCTTTTTCAATATTCCTCTGGCTATGCGGGGTCTTTTCTGGTTCCATACAAATTTTAGGATTATTTGTTCCATTTCTTTGAAAAAAGTGGATGGTATTTTGATGGGGATTGCATTGAATGTGTAGATTGCTCTAGGTAGCATTGACATCTTCACAATATTTGTTCTTTCAATCCATGAGCATGGAACGTTTTTCCATTTCTTTGTGTCTTCCTCAATTTCTTTCATGAGTATTTTATAGTTTTCTGAGTACAGATCCTTTGTCTCTTTGGTTAGATTTATTCCTAGGTATCTTATGGTTTTGGGTGCAATTGTAAGTGGGATCGACTCCTTAATGTCTCTTTCTTCTGTCTTGTTGTTGGTGTATAGGAATGCCACTGACTTCTGTGCATTGATTTTACATCCTGCCACTTGACTGAATTCCTGTATGAGTTCTAGCAGTTTTGGGGTGGAGTCTTTTGGGTTTTCCACATAAAGTATCATATCATCTGCAAAGAGTGAGAGTTTGACTTCTTCTTTGCCAATTTGGATGCCTTTGATTTCTTTTTGTTGTCTGATTGCTGTGGCTAGGACTTCCAATACTATGTTGAATAGCAGTGGTGATAGTGGACATGCCTGCCGCGTTCCTGACCTTAGGGGGAAAGCTCTCAGTTTTTCCCCATTGAGAATAATATTTGCTGTAGGTTTTTCATAGATGGCTTTTATGATATTGAGGTATGTACCCTCTATCCCTATACTCTGAAGAGTTTTGATCAAGAAAGGATGCTGTACTTTGTCAAATGCTTTTTCTGCATCTATTGAGAGGATCATATGATTCTTGTTCTTTCCTTTGTTAATGTACTGTATCACATTGATTGATTTGTGGATGTTGAACCAGCCTTGCAGCCCAGGGATAAATCCCACTTGGTCGTGGTGAATAATCCTTTTAATGTACTGTTGGATCCTATTGGCTAGTATTTTGGTTAGAATTTTTGCATCCATGTTCATCAGGGATATTGGTCTGTAATTCTCCTTTTTGATGGGGTCTTTGTCTGGTTTGGGGATCAAGGTAATGCTGGCCTCATAAAATGAGTTTGGAAGTTTTCCTTCCGTTTCTATTTTTTGGAACAGTTTCAGAAGAATAGGTATTAATTCTTCTTGAAATGTTTGGTAGAATTCCCCTGGGAAGCCATCTGGCCCTGGGCTTTTGTTTTTTGGGAGATTTTTGATGACTGCTTCAATTTCCTTAGTGGTTATAGGTCTGTTCAGGTTTTCTATTTCATCCTGGTTCAGTTTTGGTAGTTGATACATCTCTAGGAATGCATCCATCTCTTCCAGGTTATCTAATTTGCTGGCATAGAGTTGCTCATAATATGTTCTTATAATTGTTTGTATTTCTTTGGTGTTGGTTGTGATCTCTCCTCTTTCATTCATGATTTTGTTGATTTGGGTCATTTCTCTTCTCTTTTTGATAAGTCTGGCCAGGGGTTTATCAATCTTGTTAATTCTTTCAAAGAACCAGCTCCTAGTTTCGTTGATCTGTTCTACTGTTCTTTTAGTTTCTATTTCATTGATTTCTGCTCTGATCTTTATGATTTCTCTTCTCCTTCTGGGTTTAGGCTTTATTTGCTGTTCTTTCTCCAGCTCCTTTAGGTGTAGGGTTAGGTTGTGTACTTGAGACCTTTCTTGTTTCTTGAGAAATGCTTGTATTGCTATATACTTTCCTCTTAGGACTGCCTTTGCTGCATCCCAAAGATTTTGAACAGTTGTGTTTTCATTTTCATTGGTTTCCATGTATTTTTTTAATTCTTCTTTAATTTCCTGGTTGACCCATTCATTCTTCAGTAGGATGCTCTTTAGCCTCCATGTATTTGAGTTCTTTCCGACTTTCCTCTTGGGATTGAGTTCTAGTTTCAAAGCATTGTGGTCTGAAAATAGGCAGGGAATGATCCCAATCTTTTGGTACCGGTTGAGACCTGATTTATGACCTAGGATGTGATCGATTCTGGAGAATGTTCCATGGGCACTAGAGAAGAATGTGTATTCCGTTGCTTTGGGGTGGAATGTTCTGAATATGTCTGTGAAGTCCATTTGGTCCAGTGTGTCATTTAAAGTCTTTATTTCCTTGTTGATCTTTTGCTTAGATGATCTGTCCATTTCAGTGAGGGGGATGTTAAAGTCCCCCACTATTATTGTATTGTTGTCGATGTGTTTCTTTGCTTTTGTTATTAATTGCCTTATATAATTGTCTGCTCCCATGTTAGGGGCATAGATATTTACAATTGTTAGATCTTCTTGTTGGATAGATCCTTTAAGTAGGATATAGTGTCCTTCCTCATCTCTTATTACAGTCTTTGGTTTAAAATCTAATTTGTCTGATATAAGGATTGCCACCCCAGCTTTCTTTTGGTGTCCATTAGCATGGTAAATGGTTTTCCACCCCCTCACTTTCAATCTGGGGGTGTCTTTGGGTCTAAAATGAGTCTCTTGCAGACAGCATATCGATGGATCTTGTTTTTTAATCCAGTCTGTTAGCCTGTGTCTTTTGATTGGGGCATTTAGCCCATTTACATTCAAGGTAACTATTGAAAGATAGGAATTTAGTGCCATTGTATTGCCTGTAAGGTGACTGTTACCGTATATTGTCTGTGTTCCTTTCTGGTCTATGTTGCTTTTAGGCTCTCTCTTTGCTTAGAGGACCCCTTTCAAGATTTCCTGTAGGGCTGGTTTTGTGTTTGCAAATTCCTTTAGTTTTTGTTTGTCCTGGAAGCTTTTTATCTCTCCTTCAATTTTCAATGACAGCCTAGCTGGATATAGTATTCTTGGCTGCATATTTTTCTCATTCAGTGCTCTGAATATATCCTGCCAGTCCTTTCTGGCCTGCCAGGTCTCTGTGGATAGGTCTGTTGCCAATCTAATGTTTCTACCATTGTAGGTTACATATCTCTTCTCCAGAGCTGCTTTCAGGATTTTCTCTTTGTCTATGAGACTCGTAAGTTTTACTATTAGATGTCGGGGAGTTGACCTATTTTTATTGATTTTGAGAGGGGTTCTCTGTGCTTCCTGGATTTTCATGCCTGTTTCTTTCCCCAAATTAGGGAAGTTCTCTGCTATAATTTGCTCCATTATACCTTCTGCCCCTCTCTCTCTTTCTTCTTCTTCTGGGATCCCAATTATTCTAATGTTGTTTCGTCTTATGGTATCGCTTATCTCTCGAATTCTGCCCTCATGATCCAGTAGTTGTTTATCTCTCTTTTTCTCAGCTTCTTTATTTTCCAGCATTTCATCTTCTATATTACTGATTCTCTCTTCTGCCTCATTTATTCTAGCAGTTAGCGCCCCCATTTTTGATTGCACCTCATTAATAGCCTTTTTGATTTCTACTTGGTTGGATTTTAGCTCTTTTTCTTCTCCAGAAAGAGTTTCTCTAATAACTTCCATATTTTTTTCAAGCCCAGCTAGTATCTTTAAAGTGATGATTCTGAACTCTAGATCTGACATCGTACTAATGTCCGTATTGAGTAGGTCCCTGGCCGTCGGTACTACCTCTTGTTCTTTTTGTTGAGGTGATTTTTTCCGTCTCGTCATTTTGTGCAGAGGAGAATAGATTAATGAGAGAACAAAATGCTAGCAGAGTAACCACGTCCCCAGAAAATATACTCTAAACAAATCAGAAAAGACCTGAAGCAGTGGGATAAGAAGGGGAGAGAAAAAAGAAAAAGAAAAAAAAAAGAAAAAGATAAAGATAAAAACACAAACAAAAACAAACAAAACAAAACAACAACAACAAAAGAAATACCAGAATGTGATCAAATATGATCTATATGGTATATAGATCAGTGCCACACACTAGATTTGGGGTGTGTTTTTGTCTTTTAGAAGAAAGTGTCTCCCAAAATTTTAAAGAAAGAAAAACTTATATATGTACAAAAATAAGGGTTGATATGATGAAGGGATGGAAAATGACTGTAAAAATGGAAATTATAAAAAATTTTATAAAAGGAATTGATAAGAAGTTGTTTGAAAAAAGAAAGAGGATTTAAAAAAAGAAAAAAGAAAAAGAAAAAAAAAAGGGAGAGGATGTGATCAGGCAGGGGAATAGAAAACACCATATACTAGAGATTTAGGGTATATTTTAATCTGTTAGAAGAAACTATCTCAAAATTTTAAAGAGAGAACAACTTATATATATAAGCCAAAAATATGGGTAACTACTATGAAGGGATAGAATATGACTCTAAAAATGAAAAATAAAAATGTTTTTTTTTAAAAAAGGGATTGATAAGATGTTGTTTGAAAAAGGGAAAAAGAAAAATTCAAAAAGAAATAGAAAGACAAAAAGACAGTTAAAAAAAAATTAACTTTAAAAGACTAAGGAATCATGGTAAAAAAGCCATGAATTCTATGTGCAGTAGTCCCTTAGCGCTGGAGTTCTGCCGTTCCCATTGATCGGTAAACTTGGTCTTGGCCGGCTGTTCTCGCTGATCTTCTGGGGAGGGGCCTGTTGCCGTGGTTTCCAAATGTCTCTGCCGGAGGCGGAATTGCCCCGCCCTTGCCCCCTCCCGGCTAAGTCATCTGCTCGGGTTTGCTCTCCGGGGCTTTTGTTCCCTGCGAGCTTTCCGTACAGCTTTGGAGGCAGAGAGTGAAAATGGCGGCCCCCCAATCTCCGCCCCGGAGGAGCCGAGAACTCGGGGCCCTGCTCCTCAGTGAGCCCCCAGAGAAAAGCCGCCAGTCACTCCCGTCTCCCCGGTCTTCGGCCGCACTCCGTGCTCAACCGGCCTGTGACCGCGCGTTTTTATCTCTGGCACCCGACCCCGGGTGGAGTCTCCAAACCCAGCAGATCCCTGCGGTGCACTCCCGCGCGGCTCCTCCCGGGGGAGGAAGGGGAGTCTCCCCGGATCTGCCGCTTGTTGGGTCCCTGCTGGAGGCGCAGGGGCCCGACTGGGCCGCGGATCCCGGTTTATGGCCACCCCGAGCTGAGAGCCCGCGCCTGGGCTCCGCCTCTGCAGTGGGCTTCCCCGCTCCGATACCTGGGAGCTCTGCCGCCCTCAGGCACCCCCGGTCTTTCTGTGACCCCGAGGGTCCTGAGACCACACTGTCCCGGAGGGTTCCAGCCCCTGCTTAGCCACCAGAGTGACGTCCCTCGGCGGAGCAGACTTCTAAAAGTTCCGATTTTGTGCTCTGCGGCTCTATCACTTGCCAGAAGCGGCCGACGGAGGCCCCTCCCCTGCCGTCTATCCTCCCGAATATCGCCTCGGATTCACTTCTCCGCACGTCCTACCTTCCAGAAAGTGGTCGCTTTTCTGATGAGAGAGTTGTTGCTCTTCTTTTCTTCGATCTCCTGTTGGGTTTGTAGGTGTTCAGAATGGTTTGATCCCTATCCAGCTGAATTCCTGAGAGGAGAGGAAATCCAGGTCTCCTACTCCTCCGCCATCTTGCTCCGCCCCCTTCCCAAAGTGATAGCTTCTTTTTAAAATCACTTTTGCTTTTTATGGCTTCTGATAGAATTAACCTCAGGATTATCTCAAACCTATGTGCTCAGAAATGTTCAAAGTACAAAAACATATGGTAGAATGTCTAAGTCATGTCTGTCAAGTTTACTATGTGGTGTACCAATTTCTCCACACAAACTACTACACATAATAATATTAAATGACGATATGATATGAGATCACCGAACAGTGACTCTGTCAAATGTATTTCTGAAAATGGTGATGGGGAGGACATAAGGAAAACAAAGATGTCCTGAATATTAAAAAATTTCCAATTACTAGGCACTTGAGATGGTGTAGACAAAACATAGTATGATGCATGACTAGAATTAAAGTAACTATTTTTCTGGAGTGCCTGGGTGGCTCAGTTGGTTAAATGGCCGACTCTTGATTTCGGCTCAGGTCGTGATGTCAGGGTTGTGGAATCAAACCCCATGTCAGGCTCATGCCCCGGGGGTTGGGGGGGGGAGTCTGCTTGAGGATTCTCTCTCTCCCTTTACCCTTCCCCCACTGGTGTGCTGTCTCTCTCTCCCTCTCTCTCTCTCTCTCCAAAATAAATAAATAAATCTTTAAAAAAGTGACTATTTTTCTTGCATGAAATATATTAAAACATTGTAGACTTACTAAAACCATGAACTTAGATGTATACGACTTCTTACCTTTCTCTAAATATAATTTTATTAAAGAATTCTCAAATATCATGGCCAAAACACTCACGTTTCCTGACATTAGCACTCTGACAAAGTTCCCAAGCCCTCCAACTTGTGTAAAATACTTGTCTTTCGTGTTTTTTTTTTTTTTTTTTTTGCCAGCTTCACAGATACCTTGAATATGCTTGTCCTCTCCTGCTTCTGTTTGGGCTAACCAATCTGCTAATGGGAAAGAATCAGAAATATTGCTCAGTCTTTGTTGTTTGTATATATTTTAAGGATTTTCTGGGATTCTCAAGGGCCAGAAAGCCATCTGAGAAAGTGGACACTCAGAAAGCTGTGAGGAAAGGTGAGATTTAGATTGAGAATATTTTAAGAGTTCAGAACGTGAAGCCCCAATTGCTTAAAACTATGATGTTTGTTGCCTCTATTTAAGTGGGTAATTAGATCAAGACACAAAATCAAAGATTCCTGCCACTTTCTAGTTTAAGCCTCTGTTGTTTGATATTACTTAAAAGTTCTTTTTAGCTGTAAGGGAACAAAACCCAACTCATGCTGATTTAAGTAAAAACAAAGTAAAAGCAGGGTGTGGGGAGGCCTTGTTGGCACATGCCACCACAATGCCAAGGCTAGTCTATATTCAGGCATGGCTGGATCCAAAGATGTGGGCAATATTAAAAGCATCAGTGGTTCTCCACTGTGTTTTCCTATGTGGTTTCATTTTTTTGCAGCAGGTCTCCTTATAAAATGGCTATTCTCAACTCATACTGTCTAAGCTTAGTAATGCCTAGCAGAAAAAGAAAACCTCTTTCATTATAGATCCAGTGAAAGTTCTAGGGTTCAGTTGTACTGGAATGAATTCATTCTGTGCCTATCTCCAAACCACTATGGACAAAGGGCTAGACTCTGTTGGCTGGGTCCGGGTCATGTTTTTGCATAGCTGTTGGAAAAATATGTGTAGATGGTGGCGGCAGTGGTGGGAGGAAGGGTTTTAGATGAACTGAGAGAAAAATCTAAGTACTATTATCAGAAGGAAGGATAACTGGATAACCAAAGATAAGACATGCCCACTGTGTGTGTTTGTAAATTACACGAAAAAGTAACAGCTTTCTTATTGACCATCTTCACATTTCTATTAATAAAATTTTTATTTTTTATTTATTTTTTTTTAAGATTTTATTTATTTTTTGACAGAGAAAGAGATAGTGAAAGAGGGAACACAGCAAGGGGAGTGGGAGAAGAAGGCTTCCCGTGGAGCAGGGCGACCGATGGGGGGCTTGATCCCGGGACCCTGAGATCATGACCTGAGCTGAAGGCAGTCGCTTAACCGACTGAGCCACCCAGGCGCCCAATGAAACTTTATTTATTTATTATTTTTTAAATAAAGATTTTATTTATTATTTGACAGAGAGAGAATGAGAGAGAGAGAGCACATGAGGGGGGGGAGGGTCAGAGGGAGAAGCAGACTCCCCGCCGAGCAGGGAGCCCGATGTGGGACTCGATCCAGGGACTCCAGGATCATGACCTGAGCGGAAGGCAGTCACTTAACCAACTGAGCCACCCAGGCGCCCGCCATTTACCATTTTAAAAGTATGTGAGATACATGTATAAATACATAAATATAACAAATGAATGTAGAATAATATATTGTTGAATTTCCGCTATTTAGAGCATATTATATTTCTGTCAGATTTGGAAAATACAGTGTTTTGGAAGAAAATACATTTCTTTGATTTTTTGTTACTAGTATTTTATAAAGAAAACTGACTGTGGCCCAGTGCCTACTCTGTCACTAGTTAGCTGGCACCTTGAATCAAGTCATTTACTCTCCTTGGACCTACTTTCCTAGTCTGGAAATTTAAGAAATTTAATTAGGTGCTATGTAAGGCTGCCTCCAGCCCTAACATTTTATAATTTATGCAAGCTCTGAAAATGCCAAATAATAAAATATGTATTTTGGAAGTGAACCAGTCAAACTGCCAAGGGCAGTGGTACGTTTTAAAAAACGGGGTCCCTGCATCTCCTATGGTTACTTGATTCTGTAGAAACCCAGGGTCATTGTGTGGATACTTCCGTTGAAAGGTTTCAATTCCCAGATGTTCCAGGAGCCCCCACATGATTTTCAGACGGGGAGTTTGATTTAGCTTTTCTTCCCAGGAGAAATACCCTTCAAGGGCAGGACAGGGTTACTAGGGGGGAATGCATGGTGATCCATTCGAAATGTTTCAAAAGCACACGGCTGGTTTTTGGGAATTTCATTGCATTGACTTGGCCAGTCCGCTGTGAGCTACTTGGTGGCCCCACGGATGTCAAAAGCTCTGTCCTCCCTTTCTGTTGAGACCTTCCGCTCCCTGCAAGGATCGGGCTGCACGAACGCCCACTGCTTTTTCTTTTTTCACAACCTAATGGACTCTACACGCTGTTATCCAGGCACGGCCCTTTGAGAACATTTCCCAACCGGAAAAACAAAACAAAACAAACAAACCATAGTCGGAATGGCTACAAAATATAATTAATTTTTCTGACTATTAACGCAGGAGGAAAATGTCTAATGGGCTGCAGATTTCTTCCTATTTGAATAGCGTGACCGTGACCAATTCAAAAGGAAACCCTCAGCTGAAGTTGCCTTTCCGTAGTTCCCCCGCGTCAGGACAGAGCCCGGGTCTGGGGGATGCTTGCCTGGTGCTCCTCGCATGGAAAGAGAAGTGATATGCAAACGGGGAGGGTGTTCAGTGATCGCAAGAGAGCAGATTCTTTAAACCATTATTAAGAATAAGGCAGCAAGACTCCACTCGTCCCGCTAACCGTTAAATATTTCTGGCTGTCTGCCAGCATCCCTTCACTATTTCTGTGAAGCCTTCTTTTACTTACTACAGTAGAGTAATTAGAGAGTACTTCTTTTTTTTTTTTTAAATTTTATTCTTATGTTAATCCCCATACATTACATCATTAGTTTTAGATGAAGTGTTCCATGATTCATTGTTTGTGCACAACACCCAGTGCTCCATGCAGAATGTGCCCTCCTCAATACCCACCACCAGGCTAACCCATCCTCCCACCCCCCTCCCCTCTAGAACCCTCAGTTTGTTTTTCAGAGTCCATCGTCTCTCATGGTTCATCTCCCCCTCCGATTTCCCCCCTTCATTCTTCCCTTCCTGCTATCTTCTTCTTCTTTTTTTTTTTTTTTCTGGGTACCTGTGGTCTTTTTTTTTTTTT
>NW_023270709.1:10811740-10929632 GCF_011800145.1 Mirounga leonina
TTTTTTTTTTTTTTTTTCTGGGTACCTGTGGTCTTTTTTTTTTTATTCTTATGTTAATCCCCATACATTACATCATTAATTTTAGATGAAGTGTTCCATGATTCATTGTTTGTGCACAACACCCAGTGCTCCATGCAGAATGTGCCCTCCTCAATACCCACCACCAGGCTAACCCATCCTCCCACCCCCCTCCCCTCTAGAACCCTCAGTTTGTTTTTCAGAGTCTATCGTCTCTAGAGAGTACTTCTTAATCTTTACTTACACACACACACACACACACACACACATATCCTGGCACATTTTGCTCTGACATGTGCTTGCTAGAACCTTCCTTCTGAGGCTGTAGATGAACCTCATCTAGGAAAGCTGTTCGGGGCAGGTGGCAAGCACTGATTCCTTTGAGCCGCCCTGCTTCTGAATCTCTGTTTTTAAATATTTCCCTAACATAGCTAAGGAAGTTTCAACCACCTGCGGGCTGATTAGGTTTTACAAAGAAACTTCCTTCCTGGGGCAATTAAAAATGGAATAAAACTCCCCTTATCTGGTAGATAGGCAGTTGCAATTTTTGCTTCCCATTTTGGCATTTTCACATTTACCCCATTATAAGATACTTCTTTTGGAAAGGTAAAAATTACGCATTTTTAAAAAGTTAAGCACAAAGCAATTAACTCCCCTGGACAAATATATATATATATATATATTTGATATAATATACATCTCATAAAAATTACTGAGAAACCTCTTCTTCAAATTATGATCATTACCATAATTACATTGATAATATTAATATTACTTTTAAAAAACCCAACAATGCCATTTATTTTATCTCTTTTTTCTCTCCAAGCTGCTAAAATGATCGAAACAATCACCACCTCTATCACCACAGCAAGAAAATCCTGGTAGACAAAAACTTCCTCTCTCCTAGAATATTGCAGCTTCTGCATTAATATTCACTACACTGTTGTCTTCTAATGTTTATATTTAATTCAATCAGTAGTTTTTGTGGGGAAAATAAAAAAGAAAACAAGAGAGCGATTGAAGATAAAACAATAATGGGTAGAGGAGAATATCATTTTTTCTTATACATTGCTGAGTAAGCCACAGAACTTTGATACTTGACTATTTATGATCTATAATAGATTCATGTTGATCCCTCAAACATGTCATGTGATGATGGTGACAAATCTGACTTTTGTCATTAGACAAGACAATCAGGCCCACATTATTAATTGCTATACTTGTTCCAAGAGGAAACGTGAGTTCAGCACATCTCAAGGTGGGACAAAGAGGGTTCTAAGGATGCTATCTATTGCTCTCAAGGAAAGACTCCTGCTTTTCCTCCACCCATGTGTATTCAGGTGTCTGAGAGATGGTCTGGCATTCTCACATAAATAAGTAAAGTGCAAGGTCATCTCTGGTGGAAGAAAAATAGACTAAAGGAAAAGATCAGGGGAAACTCCAGGCTGTACCTCACAGATTATCTAGGAAACAATTGCCAACTTTCTTCAGGGTCCCGATGTACTTTAACGTGGCAAGGTTTTAACAGAACAAATTATACCTGTAGAAATTTGCTTAGAAAGGCAAGTTACGCACATTGGTTTGGTAACTGTAAGAAGTGCACCAGCAGGTGGGGGGACAGTGTTTCAGGGCTTGGCTAGAGGCACAGTGCCAAGACGCCTGCTTTTGGCAACTGGCTGAAAATCAACCTGTTTTTATTGATATGTTCATGAAGAGTAATGTTCTCTGGTAACCAAGCCACTAAATTTGTGGCTTTCCAATTTTTTTTTTTTAAGATTTTATTTATTTATCTGACAGAGAGAGACACAGCGAAAGAGGGAACACACACAGGGGGAGTGGGAGAGGGAGAAGCAGGCTTCCCGCTGAGCAGAGAGCCCGATGTGGGGCTCGATTCCAGGACCCGGGGATCATGACCTGAGCTGAAGGCAGATGCTTAACGACTGAGCCATCCAGGCGCCCACTGGCTTTCCAATTTTCAAGATGGTTGATTATGATCTCTATGGTGACCTCCAAGGGGGTGGCATTGGTTCCAGTGATGAGATGAGGGAGATGGCTGCACTTTGCGGGGGCTGGATGGACAATGGCTGTACCCCGTACTTGCCTCCTTGAGTTACAAGACCAAGACTTCCATGGAAATGCAGACAAGTTAGAGCAGACACTGTACATCCCTGAATGATGTAAACTTTGGATGGATGCAGTGGCTAGAGTTTATGGGTTTGTACACTGTGTGTGGTTCTGACCCTCCACCAGGAAGACCGTGAGAGTCCACAGTGAGAAAAATCAGGAAATGAACATTGTTTTCATGTTTAACCACCAAGAGAAAAGCATCAAGAAAACGTGCTTTTCAGCTATAAAACAAAACAGAGCAAAAAATGGCATTCAGTTGCCAACCTTGGGATGTGTTTATACTCTAAAAAAGTATGTTGGCTAGTATTTACCTGTAGTCAACAAAACATTACAGCATTAGTATTTTTAAGGGCAAATAAATAGCTTCAAAGGTGAAATTTTCTCAGTTAAAATATTTCAATCAAAGTTTCAGCTTTCATCATATTGGGGAAATTAGGAACCATCTCGGTTGTAGCTATGTTGATGCTTTCTATTGAAATCACATTTACAAAATAAATACCATAAACATTAAATACCAGGGAACTTGCCTAATAAGTAGACAGTCCAGGACTCAAATGCAGCTTGCTCTGATTTCAAAATCTATCTACTCCCCACCATACTATACTCATGTGTGTAGATGTGTGTAGTGCATATTACATGCTGCTGAAGTTGATTGGCTAATACTTTATTTTGAATTTTTGCATTTCTGTTTATGTGTGATGTTGATTCATAACTTTCTTCTCTTGTGTTATTTGTCTGACTTGGTTTCACGTTTGTGTCAGGCAGCTAACAGTTTTGTGGATGATTTCCTTCTTATTAGTTTTCTGTTACATTCATTTTGACTTACATAGTAGTTATTATTTTATTCTTAGGTTTGTCAGTTTTACATTATTTTCTTTTTCTAGCTTTTGAATTGAAAATTACATTACTCGGGGTGTCTGGGTGGCTCAGTTGTTAAGCATCTGCCTTCGGCTCAGATCATGATCCCCAGGTCCTGGAATCGAGCCCCGCATGGGGCTCCCTGCTCAGTGGGGGGCCTGCTTTTCCCTCTCCCACTCCCCCGCTTGTGTTCCCTCTCTCGCTGTGTCTCTCTCTGTCAGATAAATAAATAAAATCTTTAAAAAAAAAAAAAAAAGAAAATTGTATTACTCTTTCTCAGTCTTCATTTTATTTTTTTGAGAGAGAGCAAGCATAAGCTGACGTGGAGGGGAGTGGCAGGGAGAGAGGGAGAAGCAGACTCCTTGATGAGCAGGGATCCTGACACGGGGCTCGATCCCAGGACCCCAGGATCAAGACCTGAGGCAAAGGCAGATGTTTAACTGACTGACCCACCCAGGAACCCCTTCTTTTTCTTTTTCTTTTTTAAAAATATTTTTGAAGTTATAAATTTATTACCAGGTATTACTTTAGCTGCATTTCACAGTTTTTAAAATAAGTATGTTCATTGTTTGGTTTCATTTATTTCAAGCAGGAAATATTTTATAATTTCCATTGCTATTTTCTTTTAAAAATAAGGAGTTATTTAAATGTGTCTGTTTAGGGTGGCTCAGTCCATTGAGCATTGGACTTTTGATTTCGGTTCAGGTCATGATCTCAGGGTCCTGGGATCGAGCCCCGAGGTGAGGAGTCTGCTTGAGATTCTCTCTCTCCCTCTCCCTCGACCCCTCTTCCCCCCACTCTCTCCCTAAATAAATAATAAATAATTAAAATCTTAAAAAAATAAATGTGTCTGTTTAAATTTCCAAATATTTGGGGGCCTTTGTTTTTTCATTGCTGAATTTCACTTTGTTTCTTTGTCAGAGGATATGATCTCTGTGATACTGTTTTTCTAAATTTATATCTTAATTTATGACCCACTGTATGGGTCATGTGTTCTGTAAATGTTCCATGTGAATTTGATAAAACTAACATATACGTAAGAATTTTTATTACAAATAGTTATCAATATTTACAATTCTATTCTTATTTTATTTATAATTCTATCCTCTATAGTCTTAACTTTCTCTGCTTCTGAGAGAAATATGCTAAAATACCCCACTCTGATTCTATTGTATTTTTCCCTCATAATTCTTTTAGTTTTTGCTTTATATTTTTCAAAGTCAGGTTGTTAAATGCATAAAGCATATAGTATTACTTATTTTGCCTCAATGTTTTCTTTACAAAAAATTATACTTCAATGATTTTATAATCTGGTGACAAACGGTATTAGAATTAGTAGTTATAGTTAATTAGAATTAATTTGGATTTGCCTGATAAATCTTTTCCTATTCCTGTATTTTCAGTCTTTTGTTCTGATTCTAAGTTGTTAAATATTTAATCTAATCTGATAATAGATGGGTTGTCTTCTTTTACCTAAATCCTAATTATTGGTATATTTAGATTTCTTCCATTTTATATTTTTTTGCCTCTTGTCCTCTCCTTTTTCTGACTCATGTTAGTTTCATGAAGTTTTTACATTTTCTTTTTTCCCCATTCTGTAATAGTTGAAAGCTATTAGTTGTATCTGTATTTTTTTATTTTTTTGTTTATGTTTATTGTTTATCTTTAATTGTTAACACATGTACCTAACTATGAAGTCTTTCAACAAATTCCAAACTCATTCAATAGTTCTAATCACTTATCAACCCAAAAAAGGACCTTAGCGTCTTTTGGCTATCCATTAAGCTACCTCCCCGAATTTGTACTACTATTTAGAGTCTTTTTAAATTAAAAAGTATAAGCAGATATCATGATTCCGTAGTAGGGTAGATTATTTAACAAACTTGCCAGATTATTATATCAAAACTTGTCCTCATCTTTGTTCTTTACATCTATTTTTTTTTTATCTGTATTAACTTGGCTCTAGAGTATCCATTAGTAATGAAGGCTTATGGGCGGTAGCTTTCTTTTTATATATCTAAAATGACTTATTTGGGGCTTATTTTGAGTAAGCCTCATCTATTAAACATCCTGACAATTATTTTCTAACAGCATTTGAGGATACTATCCTATTGTTTCCTGGCGTCTGTTGTTGATAAAAAGTCAACTTGCTATTTCTTTGTAGTATATCTTTTCCCTGGTAGCATATGAGATTTTGCTTTTTCTCTTATTTTCCCTAGTTTCACCACCATATTTCTAGTGGATTTATATTTTACCTTCCTTGATGCTATAAATACATTTCTGATCTCAGGACTAATGTCTTTTTTTTTTTTAAATTCCAGAAAATTATCCTCTAATATCTCTTCAAAATTCCTCAAAATCTGCTGTTTCTGTCTCTTTGGGCTATCCTCTGGTCAAACCCTTCAGTACCATTATTCAACTCATAAATTCTTTCTTCATTTGTGTCCAGTCTAGAATTTAGTTTGTCATCTCAATTCTTTAATTTTGAAATCTTTATTGTCTGAAATGTAGTTTTCATTTCTAAAACACCCATTTTATCATAGTCATCTGTTTCTCCCTACATTTTCTTATTCCATCATTTCTTTTTCTTTTAAATGGATGTTAGTCCTCCGTTCATCTCTTTGTGTCCTAAATATATTAAAGTCTTTGTTAGACTACGAATATTAATTTTTTCATGTGAATTCATGTTTTGATTATATTAACTTGGTTGACTTTCTCAGCATGAGAATTCCTCATCATGTGTTTTGATATTCTGGTTCACAGATATATTTTGAATGGAAGGTTATTTGGTTATTTGTGTCATTTGTTGTCTCTCTCAATCTCAGTCTCACTCTCTTTCTCTTTCTTAATTCTTCCTTGAGTGGTGGGATGCTCTGACTAGTGGGATACTTCTCTCCAGCCTCCAGGCCCCAAGTCCAGAACTTGACCTTACGGTGTCTCTCTGGAACTCTTCCCAGCGGCGTGTAGAGATATCACTGATCAATCCAGTCACCAGAGTAGAATTGGTTCAGCAGCTCAGCCTGAGGAGGTGACCTTGTACTCCACCACCAAAGACAGTCCTAACCACCAGTCAACAGCTAATTTTCGATTCAGCTTCCTTTCATGGTTGGGAATGTTCTATCCCAGCCTTTTGCTTCAAGCCGTGAGGTGAGCTCTGTTCCTCAATCCACAATGGAGCCATTTTGTTCCCCAGTTCTGTGCAGGCACCCAACTCCTGGCCCCCTTGCTCTTCTTTATGGTGGAACTGAGTGGCTTCAGTCCTGCTCTCCACTGGGCTGCCTTCTGGTTCTACTCTACAGAGATACTTTTGAGCCAATGTGAGTCTGTTTTTTTCTTTTTATATTTTATCTATCATTGACATGGGCTTGGAAGAGACGAGGTTGGTCAATATTTAGATTTTGTACATACCTTATATCAGATTTAATAAGTTATCTAAGGAGCTTAAAACTTTATCAACTTCTGAGTGTCAAAAATCTTCAAAATTTGGAAAATAACCTTTTAAGCAGATAATACAATAGCCCACTTATAAAGGTATCAGTTCCTCCAAACTCCAATATTTACAGATTGGCACAGGTTAAAATAAACACATGTTGGGGTTCCTGGATGGCTCAGTTGGTTAAGGATCTGCCTTTGGCTCAGATCATGATCCTAGAGTCCTGGGATCGAGCCCTGAGTTGGGCTCCTTGCTCAGTGGAGAGCCTGTTTCTCCATCTGCCTGCTTTTCACCCTGCTTGTACATGCATGTGCTCTCTCTCTCTCTCTGACAAATAAATAAATAAAATCTTTAAAAAAAATAAACATTTTAAAATTTAAAATCTTTTTTTTCTTGACATAGTTCTGGACTTGGTAGGCTCTACCCCATCTATACAAATTATCATTTATTTGCCATCTAGTACTCAGGAGTTTCATTGCTATGATATTTACTGGGAGTAAAAGTCAGTGTTCCTGTG
Source organism: Mirounga leonina (assembly GCF_011800145.1). Classification (NCBI taxonomy): domain Eukaryota; kingdom Metazoa; phylum Chordata; class Mammalia; order Carnivora; family Phocidae; genus Mirounga; species Mirounga leonina. Next base: position 10,818,694 of record NW_023270709.1, read on the forward strand.
ATTATATCACATTAACTAATCTTGATGACTAAGTGAATGTACTCATTAAAATTATGGGGAAAAAAGTGAGATAACTGAAAAAGTGGTGAGAATATATATTTTTATTGAGCAGTTGGGCATAAGGCTTAACTTATTCAGGAGATTTGCTCAGTTTTAGAATACTTCAAGCTGACTGGGCAAATAAAGGTTAATGCCAGAATAGTGGTACCAGAATTATGATAGTCCTTACTCCAAAGATAATATAAAATCTTAAAAGTTAAAGTATTTTATATTATTTATTTATTTTTCCCAGTATTTAACTTACATATTTATGTCCACATAATGTAAATTAGAAAGCCCTCCCTCTGTTTATATATAAACATAGATTTCATGGTTTAGAAAAATGTCATGTGATAACATACATATATATGCTACATCTGGGTTAATTCAAGGACTAAATTTTTAGGCATTGCTCAGATTTCTTAGATGTGCAAGTGGATGAGGAGGATTCTGTGGGTGAGGAAAATAACATCTGATCCACTGAGCATCAGCAATTTAATCTTACTCTGATTCTTCCGCACTAACAATCACCCCTCAAATCAGGAAATACTGAGGCTTTAGACTTAAACTCTAAAATCTTGCCCATTTTTAAATTAACTTATTAGGCTTTTTTGCTATTGAGTTGCAGGAGTTCCTTATATATTTTGTAACTTAACGCTTATCAGATACATGGTTTACAAATATTTTCTCCCATTCCACAGGTTATTTTTTCACTCTGTCAATGGGCTAAAGGCCTGAATAGACATTTCTCCAAAGAAGATTACACAAATGGTTAAAAGGTATATGAAAAGCTGCTTAGTGTCATTAATCATCAGGCAAATGCAAATCAAAACCATAATGTAATATTACCTTACACTTGCCCCCCCCCCCCCATAAAAAGCAAGTGTTGGCAAGGATGTGGAGAAATTGGAACTTTTGTATATTATTGGTGGGAATACAAAATGGTGTAGCTGCTGTGGAAAGCAGTATATTGGTGCCTCAAAATATTAAAAATAGAACCACCATGTGATCCAACAATTCCATTTCTGGGTGTTTATCCAAAAGAATTGACATTGGGATCTTGAAGAGATATCTGTACCTCAATGTTCATTACAGCATTATTCATTGCCAAGATGTAAAAGCAACCTAAATGTCCATCCACAGATGAATGGTTGAAGAAAATATGATATATATGTACAATGGAATATTATTCAGTCTTTAGAAAGGAGGAAATCCCGTAATATGCCACAATATGGATAAACCTTGGGGATATTATCCAAAGTGAAATAAGCCAGTCTCAAAAGGACACATACTGCATAATCCCCCTTACATGAAGTATCTAAAATAGTCAAATAGATAGAATCAAAATGTAGGATGGTGTTTTCCAGGGGCTGCGGCAGAGGGGGAAATGAGAAGTTGTTATCAACAGGAATAAGGTTTCAGTTAAGCAAGATGAGTAAGTTTCCGAGGTCTGCTGTAAAACATTCCACCTATAGTTAACAACACTGTATTTTATACTTAAAAAGCGTAAGGCTGTATATCTCATGTTTTGTGTGCTTAGCACAACATAAGATTGAAAAAAATTAATATTATCTCTCTTGCAAAGTAGTTCTATCAAACAAGATTAATAGTATAGTTCCTGGTCCATAGTATTACTGAATATTTTAAAAGACAAGTCTGTTCAACAAATAGTGTTGGGAAAACTGGACAGCAGCATGCAAAAGAATGAAACTGGACCACTTTCTTACACCATACACAAAAAAATAGAAATGATGAAAGATCTAAATGTGAGACAGGAAACTGTCAAAATCCTAGAGGAGAACACATGCAGTAACCTCTTTGACATCGGCCATAGCAACTTCTTACTAGATACATCATTCATTCCAAATGAACTATTTGTATTTTATCAAGATAAAAATCTTCTGCACAGTGAAGGAAAGAATCAAAAACTAAAAAGCAATCTTTGGAATGGGAGAAGGTATTTGCAAATGACATATCTGATAAAGGATTAGTATCCAAAATCTATGAAAAATTTACCAACTCAACACCCAAAAAAGAAATGGACAGAAGACATGAATAGACATTTTTCCAAAGATGGCATACAGATGATCAACAGACACATGGACAGATGCTCAACATCACTCATCATCAGGGAAATACAAATCAAAACTACAGTGATATATCACCTCAAACCTGTCAGAATGACTAAAATTAACAACACAGGAACTAACAGATATTGGCCAGGATGCAGAGAAAGGGGGACCCTCTTACACTATGGGTGGGATTGCAAACTGGTGCAGCCACTCTGGAAAACAGTATGGAGATTACTCAAAAAGTTAAAAATAGAACACCCTACAATCCAGCAATTGCACTACTAGGTATTTACCCAAAGGATACAAAGATACTGATTTGAAGGGACACACGCACCCTGATGTTTATAGCAGCAATGTCCGCAATAGCCAAACTATGGAAAGAACCCAAATATCCATTGACTGATGAATGGGTAAAGAAAATGTAGTATACACACACACACACACACACACACACACACACACACACACACACTGGAATATTACTCAGCCATCAAAAAGAATGAAACCTTGCCATTTGCAATAACATGGATGGAGCTAGAGTATATTATGCTAAGTGAAATAATTCAGTCAGGGGCGCCTGGGTGGCTCAGTCGGTTAAGCGTCTGCCTTCGGCTCAGGTCATGATCCCAGGGTCCTGGGATTGAGCCCCGCATCAGGCTCTCCGCTCTGCGGGAAGCCTGCTTCTCCCTCTCCCACTCCCCCTGCTTGTGTTCCCCCTCTCTCTGTGTCTCTCTCTGTCAAATAAATAAATCTTTAAAAAAAAAAAAGAAATAATTCAGTCAGAGAAAGACAACTACCATATGATTTCACTCATATGTGGAATTTAAGAAACAAAACAGATTAACATGGAAAAAAAAAGAGAGAAGCAAACCATCAAACATACTCTTAAACTGAGGGTTCGTGGAGGGGAGGTGGGCTGCGGGATGGACTAGATCAGTGATGGGTATTAAGGAGGGCAGGTGTTGTGATGAGCACTGGGTGTTGTATGTAAGTGATGAGTCACTAAATTCTACTCCTGAAACTAATATTACACTATATGTTAACTAAGTGGAATTTAAATAAAAACTTAAACAAAAAAGGAACTAAAAAAAATAAATTAAAAGTAAAAAACAAACTTGCCACATACCCCTGGCTTAAGAAATGTCACCCTTTACTTGTACTTGTTTTCCAAATCTGACAACATAGAGATTGAGAGCTATTTATTTTCTTCTATTTAGATCCTCATTTATGGAAAACTTTTGCTGACCCTAAACCTCCCCCAAAGGCAAAACAGCCAAATATAGTACCAAATCTATTCAGAAGTTCTTACTAAAATTTATTACTCACATTTCTATTTTCATAAAATTGCCCATATTTCTAATTTATTTTCCTCTTTAAGTCTATTTAAGATTTCAAACATAGTGTAACTGTTGCTTCCTGAGGCACATCTGTCTCCTGAGCTACCCTGGCCCCCCACATTAGTGTTCCCTTCCTGTCAAAAGGGTTGGCTGCTCTAGGCCTGACATGAATGAGCCTTAAATCTGCATTTAAGTTTGCTGTTTCACCTCTCATTTACTGCTCTTTTTAATTCAGCTTTATTTTTATACCTACTGTGTGCTTAAAGCTCCCTTTCTCCTCACTCAAGGGTGAGAAGACTGGTTGAATCATCTCTGAGTCAGACAGTAAATTTTTAGAATTCTTCTAACTTTCAAGTAAATGTCTTTGTGTGACCCAATCAAATTTGACAATGAGGACATTATCTCCATCAGACATATACATAAATTTAATACTCTTGGATGTTCTATTCTATCCACTTTCTTAATTTTTTTTTTTTTTTTGTCTTTGTGGCTATCCTAAAATGGGTTCAGTTTTACTACAGGCCAGTTCTCCACAAACTTCTGAGTACAGTGTAGCCTGGCCAAAATGGCAGCTGCTTTTGAACTCCATGTTTTTCATATTTATTTTTAACCATACTTAGTTTCATGGAGTTGAGCAAAAGGAGAGGGAAGAACCCAGGGATGAGGGATAAGAATGTAATACACTGTAGCTTTAGAGAAATACATGAAATAGTTCTGTCTTATTTAGAAAGATTTTTAAAATTGGTTTAAATCATTTGCAACTTACAAGAAGTTCTCTCATGATGTCTGTTTGATATAACAATGGCAAGATGATGAGTTGTGGGCTCAAGCACACAGAAAGCTTGATGGTCTATCTGGTATTTTTGGCTCCATTATTGGTTGGTCTCTAAGTAAACCAAAGTGATTGTAAGTACAAAGGTAGCCAAGATGGTTGGATATGTTGTCAATTCTAAAGGATACCATGGTGAGGACTACATATTGAGAGAGGAACTTTAGTAGATTACTAGGTCATTGACAATAAATGACGAGCACAAATGTACTTAAAGGAGTCTTAGGGAAGTGTTTCACTTTACAGTTCTTTGTCTTTGTCCTTTTGGGCTGCTATAATACTGTAAATGGCATGGCTTATAAACAACAGAAATTTAATTCTCACTTCTGGAGGCTGGTGCCAGCATGGTTGGGTTCTGGCAAGAACCTTTTCCTGGGTTGCAGACTGTAGGCTTCTCACTGTGTCCTCACGCGCAAGAGAGCAGAGAGAGAGAAAGCAAGCTCACTCACTGACTCTTGTAAAGGCACAAAATCCTATTCATGGGGGCTCCACCCTTATGTCCTCATCTAATCCTAATTGCCCCCCTAATGCCATCAAATTGGAGGACAGGTTTTCACTATATGACTTTTGGAGGGACACAAACATTTACTTGATAAAAGTGTTGTACATGTTCTAAGGAAGATGTCATCAAATACTATGCCCCACACAGAATGAGTAGATAAAAAATGTGCAAACTACATGTACTTTGAGGCTCATTTATGTCAGTGTTTGCTCCTGCTATGCAGAGAACAATCTCTATATAGTAATATTTTATAATTACTGAGAAACATATTTCCAGGAGTGGACAATATGCATGTGGATTTTTTTTTTTTTTTGACAGAAAAAGAGACAGTGAGAGAGGGAACACAAGCAGGGGGAGTGGGAGAGGGAGAAGCAGGCTTGTCGTTGAGCAGGGAGCCGATGCGGGGCTCCATCCCAGGACCCTGGGATCATGACCTGAGCTGAAGGCAGATGCTTAATGACTCACCCACCCAGGCTCCCCATGAATGTGGATTTTTGACATTGAAATTCCTCCTCTGAATTTCTAGTGTAACTGAGGAAAATTCTTCTTGGCTAAGCACTGGAATTTCTTTGACAACCTCATGGTCTTTCTGAAGCTTAACTAGTTAAAAATATACTCTTGACTATTTGATATCCTGACCTTTGGAAATTTTATTTCCTTTATGAAAATATCAACTGATACATTTTATTTGATCTACATTGAATATAACAAAAGATTTTCATAAATGTGTGTAAGATAATACGACTTTTCTCTGGACATTACACTTTAATTATTCTACTGACTTAAGAAGACACTCAACTGAGGCAAATATTATGAACACTTTCACAGAGAAATTTTTAAATGCAAAAGTCATTAAAGTGAATAAAATTTCCTTTGGCTCCTGCTATTCCTGGATCCTGAGAACCTTGGATCCTGAGAACAGCCACACTGTCGAATCTAGCTACTAGAAAGTATAAAATGCATCCTACATCTGTCCAGAAGAAGAAAGTCCTGAAATAATTCTTAGGCTTTCTATCTATTGCTGTTCCTCTTTTCTTTTATCTTCCTTCCTTTTAAGAAAAAAAAAAAAATAGTACTTTGGAACAAATTGATTTAGTTACATAATGCATTGATCATACCCCTAGCCTGGGGTAAGAGTATAACTTCAAAAACCAGTAATAACTAAGACAATCATCTAATTTTACTGAAATAAAACTGAAAATGTACACCCAACAAAAATCATCTGTGAGACTACTTTAGGTGCATTTGTGCTTGTACTTTATTCTCAATGACACAATAATCTACTAAAGTTCCTCCCTCGATTTTTCTCTTTGCAATCTGGAAGAACAGATTCACCAGTGATTGTGCTCATTTATAAAAGCATCCAAAACAAAATTGAACCCCAAGGCTGATAAGCTATAAAGATGCTGATCAGATCTGAGCAGAATGGACCATGCTTTGGGGCTTGCTCAGCTAAAGATGGTTCTAGAAGACTGATGGCTTTATTTACACAATTACAAACACCATAGCTCTGTCAGATGAATGGAAACTCATGAAATATGGGCCTGGCCCTTTATTAAGTAAAGAATGACATTTTGTAAAATACTTCCTAAGATTTAGTAATTTTTTGGAGTTAATTGAATTCCCAATATTCTTTGGTAGAACACATAATCAAAGGATCTTGCAAGAAGGAACAATCCAATAGTATATATATATAAAAGTTCTACAAAACAAAGACTAATGATTTTTTAATGGCTCAAACTAAAAGGGATGAACCTTGTCAAATTTATATAATTGCTATCCATAACCAGTAGAAGTCATAATCAATAAGAAATTAGAAATATGCTTGTTCTTTCTAGAGTTTCTCTTCAAAGAGAGGTTGAATATAAGAAAACAACTGAGATTCTTTCCTTTTTTATAAAGAACACAAACAGGTAAAGCTGTAGTTACACTGAGGTAATATATTAAAAACAAGATTCATCTTCAGTGTGAGATTAATGAACATTTATCAGGGATGGTGTTAGTCCACAAGACTAGGCTTGGATATATTTGCTCTTGATCATTATGTCCTAGCTAGCCCCTATGACTTTTCAGATTCATATTGTAAAAATAAGACCTTGAATTTGCATTTCTGTAAATACTTTTTGCCAAATTAAAATTTTATTTGTTGACTAAATGAATAACTATGGATGCCAATTTAATGTTACTTGTATTCTCCAGATTTTATTTCATAATTCTACCAGTGAAACAGTGATGAAAATCTATTATTACCTCTAGTGGCTTTATATTTCCTGCTCTTAGTTTCTCTACGGAGAATCTTTTTCTAAAATTTTTTATTGTTATGTTAATCACCATACATTACATCATTAGTTTTTGATGTAGTGTTCCATGATTCATTGTTTGTGCATAACACCCAGTGCTCTATGCAGAACATGCCCTCTTTAATACCCATCACCATCTATGGAGAATCTTTATGCCTAGTTCATTCTGAGTCCCCAGAGTTCTTCTTCTTCTTTTTTAAAGATTTATTTATTTATTTTAGAGAGGAGGGGAGGGGCAGAGAGAGAAGGAGAGAATCCTGAAGCAGACTCCCTGCTGAGCGTGAGCCTGATGCAGGGCTTAATCCCAGGATCCTAAGATCATGACCTGAGCTGAAATCAAGAGTTTAACCAACTGAACCACCAGGCACCCTGCCCAGAGTTATGGTTTCTCCCAGCTTCCCACAAAAATAAACTAACTCAGATCCCTTGTTTATACAGATATCTATATCTATATCTATATCTATATATATGGAGAGAGAATATATATATAGAGAGAGATAAAGAGATATATATAGAGATAGATATAGATAGATATGGATATATATATTCAGGAATAATAATAGCTTCCTCTTGTAGTAATAAGAAAATGAAGCAATAATCATCCAGGCACTGAAGCACTGAAATTAACAAATTTTGATAGTCTCAGAATAATTTGAATTAGGTGAGGAAAATTAGGTACATTCTGGTATTTGTCTGAAAACTGGTTTTCTGAGAGATATTAATTTGTTCTATTGATGTGGAAATTTAATTTGAATGAAAATGTCAGAATGAGGATATCTAAGACAGACTGGCCCCCAATATTTTTAAGGCCCCAGGAAGTAGTATATAAATGGAAGCCCACATAGTTTATGTGTAAATATTTAAAAGTCAAACTTTTATTTTTTTATTTTTTTAAAGATTTTATTTATTCATTTGAGACAGAGAGATACAGAGAGAGAGAGAGAGCAGGAGCAGGGGAGAGGCAGAGGGAGAGGGAGAAGCAGGCTCTCAGCTGAACCAGGACCCAGACGCGGGGCTCAATCCCAAGACCCTGGGATCGGACCCGAGCGGAAGGCAGACACTTAACCATCTGAGCCACCCAGGCGCCCCTAAAAGTCAAACTTTTAAATCAAATAAATCAAACTAACAAACCCTCAAATAAATGTGTTCTATCCTCTTACCTTGCAAATGTGTGTTTTAACGACCTGGCAGGCCGGATTTGAATTTGAATTCTAGAATACCTAGGAGATCTGTACTGCAGGATGATGACCAGGAGGGCTACACAGGGGCCTCTGGCCTGGCCTCTGGGCGCACCCCTTCCACCCCCAACCCCCATCTCCTCTTTTTTTCCCTCTCTCTGGTTGTTTACTATGAAGCCCTGTAGGCCCTAGTGCGGAGAGGCCAGCCTGCATTCCAAACTCCATATACACCTCTTAGGCCTAGGGGTGTCTACAGGTATCCTCCACCTTCGGAAAGTTTGCCTTACACCCATTTGTTTTAGCCAAAGATGCGCATTAGTACCTGTACTCACTAACCAAAAGAGGTCTTTTTTTTTTTTTAATATTTTATTTATTTATTTATTTGACAGAGAGAAACAGAGCGAGAGAGGGAACACAAGCAGGGGGAGTGGGAGAGGGAGAAGCAGGCTTCCCGTGGAGCAGGGAGCCCGATGCGGGGCTCGATCCCAGGACCCTGGGATCATGACCTGAGCTGAAGGCAGACGCTTAACGACTGAGCCATCCAGGCGCCCCAACCAAAAGAAATCTGAAAGGGATTTTTGCTTTTACAAAAAAGGCATTACTGTATGTACTAACATAGTCTTTTGAAAAAATGCAGTGGCCCAACAGGAGCTTTTGGAAAGTGCTTTATGCCATTTCGGCTTACAGAAGGTTTCATAGAAAGGCTCTACTTTTGGATATGGGAGGAACCTGTATATTACTGATAGGGTAAACTTGGGGGAGAAGGGGTCAAGGGTCCTTATAATCTGGGCCACATAATTAAGGACTTTCAGGGTATCAGGTACTGTGACTGTGGTCTAGCAGGTGGTCTAGCAGGTCTAGCAGTCTGAGTAGCCAGGCCCCTTTCTACAGGCTTCTTGCCAACAGGAGGGTCAAGGTCAGAGAAAATCCAGAAAATGGTTCCTAAAGCCCAGGACCCAGGGCAAGGACCCCTCTTTCCCACATATGGAGATGATATTAACCCAAGTTCTCTATCATGCATTAAGGTGTAGGATCTAACTCAAACAAAACCATTTATTCATTTTATATCTATACCTTCTTATAAGGAATTTTGAAAATAATATTATATAAGTGAAAAATGAAATTTAAAAATAATCAGCATCTAAATTTGTGGGAGGGGCACCTGGGTGGCTCAATCAATTAAGCATCTGACTTCCACTGGGGTCATGATCTCTGGGTTCTGGGTTGGAGCCCTGGGTTGGGTTCTGCATTCAGCAGGGAGTCTGCTTGTCCCTTGCCTTTTCCCCTCCCCCAGCTCATGCTCTCTCTCTTTCTTTCAAATAAATAAATAAAATATTGGAAATCAGCGCTTTGTCTGTAGTGTCATTTGCAAATATCTTCTCCCATTCTGTGGGTTGCCTCTTTGTTTTGTTGACTGTTTCCTTTGCTGTGCAGAAGTTTTTATCTTGATGAAGTCCCAAAAGTTCATTTTTGCTTTTGCTTCACTAGCCTTTGGAGATGTATCTTGAAAGAAGTTGCTGTGGTCGATGTTGAAGAGGTTACTGCCTATGTTCTTCTCTAGGATTTTGATGGATTCCTGTCTCACATTGAGGTCTTTCATCCATTTTGAGTTTATCTTTGTGTATGGTGTTAGAGAATGGTTGAGTTTCATTCTTTTGTGTATAGCTGTCCAATTTTCCCAGCTCCATTTATTGAAGAGACTGCCTTTTTTCCGTTGCATATTTTTTCCTGCTTTGTCGAAGATTATTTGACCATAGAGTTGAGGGTCCATATCTGGGCTCTCTATTCTGTTCCATTGGTCTATATGTCTGTTTTTGTGCCAGTACCATGCTGTCTTGGTGATCACTGCTTTGTAATATAGCTTGAAATCTGGCAACATGATGCCTCCAGCTTTGTTTTTCTTCTTCAACATTTCCTTGGTGATTCAGGGTCTTTTCTGATTCCATACAAATTTTAGGATTGTTTGTTCCAGCACTTTGAAAAATGTCATTGGAATTTTGATCGGGTTGGTGTTGAAGGTATAGATTGCTCTGAGTAGCATAGACATTTTAACAATGTTTATTCTTCTGATCCATGAGCATGGAATGTTTTTCCATCTTTTTGTGTCTTCTTCAATTTCTTTCATGAGTGTTCTGTAGTTTCTAGAGTATAGATCCTTTACCTCTTTGGTTAAGTTTATTCTGAGGTATCTTATGGTTTTTGGTGATATTGTAAATGGAATTGATTCTCTAATTTCTCTTTCTACAGTTGCATTGTTATTGTATAAAAAAACAACTGATTTCTGTGCATTGATTTTGTATCCTGCCACATTACTGAATTGCTGGATGAGTTCTAGTAATTTGGGGGTGGAGTCTTTTGGGTTTTCCACATAAAGTATCATGTCATCTGCAAAGAGAGAGAGATTGACTTCTTCTTTGCCAATTTGAATACCTTTTATTTCTTTTTGTTGTCTGATTGCTGTTGCTAGGACTTCTAGTACTATGTTGAACAATAGTGGCGAGAGTGGGTATCCTTGATGTGTTCCTGATCTTAAGGGAAAGGCTCTCATCTTTTCCCCATTGAGGATGATATTCACTGTGGGTTTTTCATAGATGGATTTTATGAACTTTAAGGAATGTTCCCTTTATCCCTATACTCTGAAGAGTTTTAATCAGGAATGGATGCTGTATTTTGTCAAATGCTTTTTCTACATCAATTGAGAGGACCCAAAAACCAAATAATCAAGTCAAAAAATGGGCAGAAGACATGAACAGACATTTCTCCAAAGAAGACATACAAATGGCTAACAACACATGAAAAAATGTTCATCATCATTAGCCATCAGGGAAATTCAAATCAAAGCCACATTGAGATACTGCCTTACACCAGTTAGAATGGCAAAAATTGACAAGGCAAGAAACAACAAATGTTGGAGAGGTTGTGGAGAAAGGGGAACCCTTTTACACTGTTGATGGGAATGCAAGCTGGTATAGCCACTTTGGAAAACAGTGTGGAGGTTCCCCCAAAAATTAAAAATGGGGTTACCCTATGACCCAGCAATTGCTCTACTGGGTATTTACCCCAAAGACACAGATATAGTGAAAAGAAGGGCCGTGTGCACCCCAATGTTCATAGCAGCAATGTCCGCAATAGCCAAACTGTGGAAAGAACTGAGATGCCCTTCAACAGACAAATGGATAAAGAATACATGGTCCATATATACAATGGAATATTACTCAGCATCAGAAAGGATGAATACCCAACTTTTACATCAATGTGGATGGGACTGGAGGAGATTATGCTAAGTGAAATAAGTCAAGCAGAGAAAGTCAATTATCATATAGTTTCATTTATTTGTGGAACATAAGGAATAGCATGGAGGACGTTACGAGAAGGAAGGGAAAAATGAAGGGGAGGAAATTGGAGGGGGAGATGAACCATGAGAGACTATGGACTCTGAGAAACAAACTGAGGGTTTTAGAGGGGAGGGGAGTGGGGGGATGGGTTAGCCTGGTGATGGGTATTAAAGAGGACACATACTGCATGGAGCACTGGGTGTTATATGAAAACAATGAATCATGGATCACTGCATAAAAAACTAATAATATATTGTATGGTGACTAACATAACAAAATAAAATTAAATTAAATTAAAAAAATAAAATATTTTAAAAAATAAATTGGTGGGAAAATAGTTTGGGGAGTTGCTTACATAGTTTTGGTATATATAATTTACAGGTGATATTCAACTGTGTTGTTTGTTAGGACTAGGAGAATTTATGATAAATCTGTAGTTTAGATTTGGAGGGGGTGTGTTGTAGACAATGATTGCCTCCCAGAGAAGTCCACATTGTAATCCTTGGAAATGGTGAATATGTTGTAAAGAAGAATTCAAGTCCCAGATGGAATTAGTGTTGATAATTAGCTGGCTTTAAAATAGGGGTATTAGCCCATATTGTCCATGTGGTCACCATAAAATCACAAACATTCTTAACAGCAGAAGAGGGAGGCAGAAGAGCAGGTCAGAGTGAATCAGGGTGAGGTCCGAAAAGGATTCCAGTTGCCATTGTTAGATTTGAAGACGAAGGAAGGGGTCAGTTGCCAAGGAATGTGGTAGTCTCTAAAAATGGGAAAAGACAAAGAAACAGATTTTCCCCTGGAGCCTTCAGAAAAGAATGCCAGCCCTATCAACACCTTGATTTTCAGTCCAGTGAAAACTATGCCAGACTTCTGAGCTCCAGCACACAGAGATAATAAATGTGTGGTTTTAAGTCATTAACTTTTTTTTTATTCTTATGTTAATCCCCATACATTACATCATTAGTTTTAGATGTAGTGTTCCTTGATTCATTGTTTGTGCATAACACCCAGTGCTCCATGCAGAACGTGCCCTCCTCAATACCCACCACCAGGCTAACCCATCCTCCCACCCCCCTCCCCCCCCAGAACCCTCAGTTTGTTTTTCAGAGTCCATCGTCTCTCATGGTTCATCTACCCCTACGATTTCCCCTGCTTCATTCTTCCCCTCCCGCTACCTTCTTCTTCTTCTTTTTTTTTCTTAACATATATTGCATTACTTGTTTCAGAGGTACAGATCTGAGATTCAACAGTCTTGCACAATTCACAGCGCTTACCAGAGCACATACCCTCCCCAGTGTCTATCACCCAGTCACCCCATCCCTCCCACCCCACCCCCCACTCCAGCAACCCTTAGTTTGTTTCCTGCGATTAAGAATTCCTCATATCAGTGAGGTCATATGATACATGTCTTTCTCTTTTTGTTAAGTCATTAACTTTTTGGTACTTTATTACAGCAGCAAAACTAATACAGGGGATGAGTATGTCAGTCCAATGTGATAAATTGAAAAGCTCAAAATATTACTGAAACTTCCTTATTAAAGTGTAGAATTAACATGTTCTATGTTCTTGATTACCATTTCTTAAAAATGAGGATGAATTTTCTTAAAAATATAGATGAATTTACAGTTAGGGTAAAAAATAATGTCATTAACTCCTTGGTTCACAATTATATTATGATGTATTTGGCATAGTGTACATGTCTGCAAAAGAAGAGATGCAAAAGAAATCTTATTAGTCTTTGGAAGGCTTCAAATACAAATTGTTAATCATAAAGATAAAAAAGTGGTCCAAGTCTTGAACAGGGGTAATGTCACATGGCCTGTCACTACGATGGTCTATGTAAGTACAGATACTGGATTAAGATAAATTTTCCTTTTCTGTTTTTTTTTAATTGAGAAAAGGATTTGTTTCCAAAGGATGTGTTCAAAATGTCTTGAATCATGATCAAAGAAGAAAAAAACTATATTCCATAGTTTATTAATTAAAAGATGATTTATACTTAAAATACTGTTAATTTTCCCTGAAAAGCTATTACTAAATCATATATATGTATAGGTTTGTGTCTACATATATATATTCAATTATATTGAGAATCATGGGCTTAAAGGAGGATATAAAGTAAAATATCCAAACAACTTTCAATTTCTTCCTGACCTTGTATGTACTGAGCTTTCAAAGATAGCACAAAGTGCAGTGAACACAAGAGTAATATAAAATGTAGCTAAAAATGTAAAGCAGTGCAATCAGATAGATATTAGAATTCAAATCCATTTAAGACTTTATCCTCAAGATCAAGTGTAAAAATCAGAGAATTCATATGAAAATGAACAGACTTCTTTCACTATCAGACGCATTTCCTTAACTGAATTTTCCTCACATCGGGTGGCTTTTTCTTGCCCTCCTCCCACTTTTTTTTTTTTTAATCAAGCCTAAAGAAACCTATAGTGAAGTTCTCTAATAACAAAGGATAATGGGGCCTCCTACCCCACTGTATGTTGAGGCTGTCTATTCTATTTTTAAAAGTCTCCAGGGAAGGAGCTTCTACAACTTCCTTGTGAATCTCTGACTTCGTACCTGGCAATCTTCCCCTCCCTGGGTCCCCAGGCTGGTCTTCCTCCCTTGCTTAAGAATTTATTATAGATCAAATTATTTTAGGGTTCTGAATATATTGTTATATTTAAACGATACTTTCCCCCAAAGGGGCTCAATTAAAACAGAGCAGGATGTCTGTGCAGTGGAGCGTTATCTTGGAAGAAAGGTGTTCAATTAATATAAATGGGTGAGTTTCAGAGGATAAACACAAATCAAGCTCTCTCAGAGGAACTCTCTCAAAAGTTTTGAAACAACTGGAACCTGAGGTGTGTCTTCTTTCTCCTGATTCTTCCTGGAGTTAAGAAATGATGTGCTATTGAAGACAAATGATTCTAGCCTAAGTCCCGAGGCTAGAATCTCGACGGCATTGTCTGTTTCTTCATCAGAGGGCAATGATGGTGCTTCCGTACTTTATTTTTTTATGTTGATTAATACAGTATTTTCAAACACATTAAATCTTAGTTAGGCTCTCTATGGGTTTAATACTGTTATTATTTCTCAAGATATTTTTATTGCTATTTTCCATCAAAAATTAAACAAAACTGTAGGAGAGAATGGAGTTCTATTTTGTCATAAAATTATGTGTTGGCATTCAGGAGGAGACATAAATCATTTTTTTTCAAATTCTCCATATTTTTCTAATCGTCTCTACTACCTTTATACTGTCTTAGAAAAAATAGCAGCAAAATATAACCAGGAATTTTTAAAAATACTTAGGGCCCCCTGGGTGGCTCAGTCGTTAGGCGTCTGCCTTCAGCTCAGGTCATAATCCTGGAGTCCTGGAATCGAGCCCCACATCCGGCTCCCTGCTCAGCGGGAAGCCTGCTTCTCCCTCTCCCGCTCCCCCTGCTTGTGTTCCCTCTCTCGCTGTGTCTCTCTGTCAAAAAAAAAAAAAAAAAATTAAAAAAAAACATATTGCTATTTAATACTATCCATAAATTTTTAATTAAAACATTAGAGAGACGGTCTCATTTAAACAGTCAAAAATGTTAACTTATGTACTTAACTATTTCCTGTTTACTTTGCTTTGGGGGAAAGGGATATACCTTTTTGTGTTTTATGTTTGGTTGTATGTCATTTAGAAATGTTTTTAGATCTAAGAAAAATTTAGATTCTAATTTTTGTGCTACATCTTTATTAGAATGAAAGTGAGAGCAGATTTTAAATTGATCACACTTTTGAGAATTTCTCCTTCTTGTTAAGAAAAGCAAGAAAGTTATCTTTATTATGAGCAAGTTGCTTTTGTCTGCCAGTATGTTGGTAACAAGCTACTTTCAATATTGCAGGTCAAGTTGTTCTCTTGCTTGCCATTTGTTTAAGGAAGGGACTTAAAGGCTGTTTGTGTACCCTAAACTATTGAACATATTAACAGAGCTCAGTGGGTAGTGGGAGAATTTTGCTATTGTGTGGTTTGTCTTTTGTCTTCTGATCCTTGTCCCCATAGGAACAGAATAGTGTACTTCACCACACTAGTTTCAAAGGTGAAGTAAAGATGAACTTTCTCTCTTTTATTTTTCCATTTCAGCTATACTATTAATATTATTTTAAAATAATGACTCTGGGAGGGGCGGAGAAAGATGATGGAGGGGTAGGAGACCTGGATTTCATCTCCTCTCAGGAATTCAGCTGGATAGGGATCAAACCAATCTGAACACCTACGAACTCAACAGGAGATCAAAGAAAAGAAGAGCAACAACTCTCTGAACAGAAAAGCAACCACTTTCTGGAAGGTAGGACGTGCGGAGAAGTGAATCCGAGGCGATATTCGGGAGGATAGACGGTGGGGGAGGGGCCTCCGTCGGCCGCTTCTGGCAAGTGATAGAGCCGCGGAGCACAAAATCGGAACTTTTAAAAGTCTGCTCCGCTGAGGGACGTCACTCTGGTGGCTAAGCGGGGGGTGGAACCCTCCGGGACAGTGTGGTCTCAGGACCCTCGGGGTCACAGAAAGACCGGGGGTGCCTGAGTGCGGCAGAGCTCCCAGGTAACGGAGCAGGGAAGCCGGCTGCAGAGGCGGAGCCCAGGCGCGGGCTCTCAGCTCAGGGTGGCCATAAACCGTGATCCGTGGCACAGTCGGGCCCCTGCTCCTCCAGCAGGGACCCAACAAGTGGCAGATCTGGGGAGACTCACCTTCTTCCCCGGGGAGGAGAGATGCAGGAGTGCACTGCAGGGATCTGCTGGGTTTGGAGACTCCACACAGGGTCGGGTGCCAGAGATAGAAACGCTCAGTCACAGGCCAGGTGAGCACGGAGTGTGGCCGGAGACCAGGGAGATGGGAGTGACTGGTGGCTTTTCTCTGGGGGTACACTGAGGAGTGGGGCCCCGAGTTCTCGGCTCCTCTGGGGCAGAGATTGGGAGGCTGCCATTTTCACTCTCCACCTCCAAAGCTGCACGGAATGCTTGAAGGGAACAAAAGCTTCGGAGAGCAAACCCAAGCAGATTACTTAGTCCAGAGGGGCAAGGGCGGGGCAATTACGCCTCCGGCAAAGACTTCTGGAAACCACGGCAACAGACCCCTCCCCCAGAAGATCAGTGAGAACAGCCAGCCAAGACAAGTTTACCGATCAATGAGAATGGCAGAACTCCAGCGCTAGGGGAATACTGCACATAGAATTCATGGCTTTTTTACCATGATTCTTTAGTCTTTCAAAATTAATTTTTTTAACTGTCTTTTTTATTTTTTGAATTTTTCTTTTTCCCTTTTTCAACCAACATCTTATCAATCCCTTTTTAAAAAAAAAACATTTTTATTTTTCATTTTTAGAGTCATATTCTATCCCTTCATAGTACTTACCTGTATTTTTGGCATATATATATATATAAGTTGTTCTCTCTTTAAAATTTTGAGATAGTTTCTTCTAACAGATAAAAATATACCCTAAATCTCTAGTGTATGGTTTTTTTCTACTCCCCTGCATGATCACATTCTCTCCCTTTTTTTTTCTTTTTTTTTTAAATCCTCTTCTTTCTTTTTTCAAACAACTTCTTATCAATTCCTTTTATAATTTTTTTTATAATTTCCACCTTCTACAGTTATATTCCATGCCTTCATCATATCAACCCTTATTTTTGTACATTTATAAGTTTTTCTTTCTTTAAAATTTTGGGAGGCACTTTCTTCTTACAGACCAAATACACCCAAAATCTAGTGTGTGGCACTGATCTATATACCAGCTTGATCATATTTGATCACATTCTGTTTTTTTTTTTTTTGTTGTTCTGTTTTTGTTTGTTTTTATCTTTATCTTTTTCTTTTCTTTTTCTTTTTTCTCTCTTTCCCTTGCTTTTCCCACTGCTTCAGGCCTTTTCTGATTTGTTTAGAGTATATTTTCTGGAAACGTTGTTACCCTGTTAGCATTTTGTTCTCTCATTAATCTATTCTCCTCTGGACAAAATGACAAGATGGAAAATATCACCTCAACAAAAAGAACAAGACGTAGTACCGACTGCCAGGGACCTACTCAATACGGACATTAGTACGATGTCAGACCTAGAGTTCAGAATCATCACTTTAAAGATACTAGCTGGGCTTGAAAAAAGCATGGAAGTTATTAGAGAAACCCTTTCTGGAGAAGTAAAAGAACTAAAATCTAACCAAGTAGAAATCAAAAAGGCTATTAATGAGGTGCAATCAAATATGGGGGCGCTAACTGCTCGGATAAATGAGGCAGAAGAGAGAATCAGTAATATACAAGACCAAATGATGGACAATAAAGAGGCTGAGAAAAAGAGAGATAAACAACTACTGGATCACGAGGGCAGAATTCAAGAGATAAGCGATACCATAAGATGAAACAACATTAGAATAATTGGGATCCCAGGAGAAGAAGAAAGAGAGAGAGGGGCAGAAGGCATAATGGAGCAAATTATAGCAGAGAACTTCCCTAATTTGGGGAAGGAAACAGGCATGAAAATCCAGGAAGCACAGAGAACCCCTCTTAAAATCAATAAAAATAGGTCAACACCCCGACATCTAATAGTAAAACTTACGAGCCTCAGAGACAAAGAGAAAATCCTGAAAGCAGCTCGGGAGAAGAGATATGTAACCTACAAGGGTAGAAACATTAGATTGGCAACAGACCTATCCACAGAGACCTGGCAGGCCAGAAAGGACTGGCAGGATATATTCAGAGCACTAAATGAGAAAAATATGCAGCCAAGAATACTATATCCAGCTAGGCTGTCACTGAAAATTGAAGGAGAGATAAAAAGCTTCTAGGACAAACAAAAACTAAAGGAATTTGCAAACACGAAACCAGCCTTACAAGAAATCTTGAAAGGGGTCCTCTAAGCAAAGAGAGAGCCTAAAAGCAACATAGACCAGAAAGGAACACAGACGATATACAGTAACAGTCATCTTACAGGCAATACAGTGGCACTAAATTCCTATCTTTCAATAGTTACCCTGAATGTAAATGGGCTCAATGCCCCAATCAAAAGACACAGGCTATCAGACTGGATTAAAAAACAAGACCCATGGATATGCTGTCTGCAAGAGACTCATTTTAGACCCAAAGACACCCCCAGATTGAAAGTGAGGGGGTGGAAAACCATTTACCATGCTAATGGACACCAAAAGAAAGCTGGGGTGGCAATCCTTATACCAGACAAATTAGATTTTAAACCAAAGACTGTAATAAGAGATGAGGAAGGACACTATATCCTACTTTAAGGGTCTATCCAACAAGAAGATCTAACCACTGTAAATATCTATGCCCCTAACATGGGAGCAGCCAATTATATAAGGCAATTAATAACAAAAGCAAAGAAACACATCGACAACAATACAATGATAGTGGGGGACTTTAACACCCCCCTCACTGAAATTGACAGATCGTCTAAGCAAAAGATCAACAAGGAAATAAAGACTTTAAATGACACACTGGACCAAATGGACTTCACAGACATATTCAGAACATTCCATCCCAAAGCAACGGAATACACATTCTTCTCTAGTGCCCATGGAACATTCTCCAGAATCGATCACATCCTAGGTCATAAATCAGGTCTCAACCAGTACCAAAAGATTGGGATCATTCCCTGCCTATTATCAGACCACAATGCTTTGAAACTAGAACTCAATCCCAAGAGGAAAGTCGGAAAGAACTCAAATACATGGAGGCTAAAGAGCATCCTACTGAAGTATGAATGGGTCAACCAGGAAACTAAAGAAGAATTAAAAAAATTCATGGAAACCAATGAAAATGAAAACACAACTATTCAAAATCTTTGGGATGCAGCAAAGGCAGTCCTAAGAGGAAAGTATAGGGCAATACAAGCCTTTCTGAAGAAATAAGAAAGGTCTCAAGTACACAACCTAACTCTACACCTAAAGGAGCTGGAGAAAGAACAGCAAATAAAGCCTAAACCCAGGAGGAGAAGAGAAATAATAAAGATCAGAGCAGAAATCAATGAAATAGAAACTAAAAGAACAGTAGTACAGATCAACGAAACTAGGAGCTGGTTCTTTGAAAGAATTAACAAGATTGATAAACCCATGGCCAGACTTATCAAAAAGAAAAGAGAAATGACCCAAATTAACAAAATCATGAATGAAAGAGGAGAGATCACAACCAACACCAAAGAAATACAAACAATTATAAGAACATATTATGAGCAACTCTATGGCAGCAAATTAGAAAACCTGGAAGAAATGGATGCATTCCTAGAGCTGTATCAACTACCAAAACGGAACCAGGCAGAAATAGAAAACCTGAACAGACCTATAACCACTAAGGAAATTGAAGCAGTCATCAAAAATCTCCCAAAAAACAAAAGCCCAGGGCCAGATGGTTTCCCAGGGGAATTCTACCAAACATTTCAAGAAGAATTCATACCTACTCTTCTGAAACTGTTCCAAAAAATAGAAATGGAAGGAAAACTTCCAAACTCATTGTATGAGGCCAGCATTACCTTCATCCCCAAACCAGACAAAGACTCCATCAAAAAGGAGAATTACAGACCAATATCCTTGATGAACATGGATGTAAAAATTCTCACCAAAATACTAGCCAATAGGATCCAACAGTACATTAAAAGGATTATTCACCACGACCAAGTGGGATTTATCCCTGGGCTGCAAGTTTGGTTCAACATCTGCAAATCAATCAACATGATACAATACATTAACAAAAGAAAGAACAAGAATCATATGATCCTCTCAATAGATGCAGAAAAAGCATTTGACAAAGTACAGCACCCTTTCTTGATCAAAACTCTTCAGAGTATAGGCATGGAGGGTACATACCTCAATATCATAAAAGTCATCTATGAAAAACCTACAGCGAATATCATTCTCAATGGGGAAAAACTGAGAGCTTTCCCCCTAAGGTCAGGAACGCGGCAGGGATGTCCACTATCACCACTGCTATTCAACATAGTATTGGAAGTTCTAGCCACAGCAATCAGACAACAAAAAGAAATAAAACGCATCCAAATCGGCATAGAAGAAGTCAAACTCTCACTCTTTGCAGATGATATGATACTTAATGTGGAAAACCCCAAAGATTCCACCCCAAACCTGCTAGAACTCATACAGGAATTCAGTAAAGTGGCAGGATATAAAATCAATGCACAGAAGTCAGTGGCATACCTATACACCAACAAGACAGAAGAAAGAGAAATTAAGGAGTTGATCCCATTTACAATTGCACCCAAAACCATAAGATACTTAGGAATAAATCTAACCAAAGAGGCAAAGGATCTGTACTCAGAAAACTATAAAATACTCATGAAAGAAATTGAGGAAGACACAAAGAAATGGAAAAACGTTCCATGCTCATGGATTGGAAGAACAAATATTGTGAAGATGTCAATGCTACCTAGAGCAATCTACACATTCAATGCAATCCCCATCAAAATACCATCCACTTTTTTCAAAGAAATGGAACAAATAATCCTAAAATTTGTATGGAACCAGAAAAGACCCCGCATAGCCAGAGGAATGTTGAAAAAGAAAAGCAAAGCTGGCAGCATCACAATTCGGACTTCCAGCTCTATTATAAAGCTGTCATCATCAAGACAGTATGGTACTGGCACAAAAACAGACACATAGATCAATGGAACAGAATAGAGAGCCCAGAAATGGACCCTCAACTCTATGGTCAACTCATCTTTGACAAAGCAGGAAAGAATGTCCAGTGGAAAAAAAAAGTCTCTTCAACAAATGGTGTTGGAAAATTGGATAGCCACATGCAGAAGAATGAAACCGGACCATTTCCCTACACCACACACAAAAATAGACTCCAAATGGTTGAAAGACCTCAATGTGAGACAGGAGTCCATCAAAATCCTAAAGGAGAACACAGGCAGCAACCTCTTCAACCTCAGCTGTAGTAACTTCTTCCTAGAAACATCGCCAAAGGCAAGGGAAGCAAGGGCAAAAATGAACTATTGGGACTTCATCAAGATAAAAAGCTTTTGCAAAGCAAAGGAAACAGTCAACAAAACCAAAAGACAACTGACAGAATGGGAGAAGATATTTGCAAATGACATATCAGATAAAGGGCTAGTATCCAAAATCTATAAAGAACTCATCAAACTCAACACCCAAAGAACAAAGAATCCAATCAAGAAATGGACAGAAGACATGAACAGACATTTCTCCAAAGAAGACATCCAAATGGCCAACAGACACATGAAAAAGTGCTCAATATCGCTCGGCATCAGCGAAATCCGAATCAAAACCTCAATGAGATACCACCTCACACCAGTCAGAATGGCTAAAATGAACAAGTCAGGAAACGACAGATGTTGGCAGGGATGCGGAGAAAGGGGAACCCTCCTACACTGTTGGTGGGAATGCAAGCTGGTGCAGCCACTCTGGAAAACAGTATGGAGAAAATAGAGCTACCATATGATCCAGCAATTGCACTACTGGGTATTTACCCCAAAGATACAAATGCAGGGATCCGAAGGGGTACGTGCACCCCGATGTTTATAGCAGCAATGTCCACAATAGCCAAACTGTGGAAAGAGCCAAGATGTCCATCGACAGATGAATGGATAAAGAAGAAGTGGTATATATATACAATGGAATATTATGCAGCCATCAAAAGGAATGGGATCTTGCCATTTGCAATGACGTGGATGGAACCGGAGGGTATTATGCTGAGCGAAATAAGTCAAACAGAGAAAGACATGTATCATATGATCTCACTGATATGAGGAATTCTTTTTTTTTTTTTAAGATTTTATTTATTTATTCGTTAGAGACAGAGAGAGAGAGGCAGAGGGAGAAGCAGGCTCCCAAGGAGCAGGGAGCCCGATGCGGGACTCGATCCCAGGACCCTGAGATCATGACCTGAGCCGAAGGCAGACGCTTAACCATCTGAGCCACCCAGGCGCCCATGAGGAATTCTTAATCTCAGGAAACAAACTGAGGGTTGCTGGAGTGGGGGGTGGGGTGGGAGGGATATGGTGACTGGGTGATAGACACTGGGGAGGGTATGTGCTCTGGTAAGCGCTGTGAAGTGTGCTAGACTGTTGAATCTCAGATCTATACTTCTGAAACAAATAATGCCATATATGTTAGAAAAAAAAAAAGAAGAATAAGATATTAGGAGGGGAAGAATGAAGGGGGGGGGAATCGGAGGGGTAGATGAACCATGAGAGACGATGGACTCTGAAAAACAAACTGAGGGTTCTAGAGGGGAGGGATGTGGGAGGATGGGTTAGCCTGGTGATGGGTATCGAGGAGGGCACATTCTGCATGGAGCACTGGGTGTTATGTACAAACAATGAATCATGGAACACTGTATCTAAAACTAATGATGTAATGTATGGGGATTAACATAACAATAAAAAAGTAATAAAAAAAAGACCGAAATAAGCATAAAAAATAAATAAAATAATGACTCTGAATTAAAAAAATATTATCTGGATAATTGTTTCTGTTCTGTCCTTTTCTTTTTAAAGATTTTATTTATTTATTTGATAGAGAGAGAGAGAGAGAGCAGAAGCAGGGGAAGCAGGAGAGGGAGAAGCAGGCTCCCCACTGAGCAAGGAGCCAGATGTGGGGCTCGATCCCAGGACCCTGAGATCATGACCTGAGCCGAAGGCAGACGCTTAACCCCCTGAGCTACCCAGGAGCCCCTGTTCTGTCATTTGTTTGCAGGTGCAGCTGTCATGTAAAAATGCTGGTTAGTGTTCAAGGAAGTAATACCAAGTTTCTGGGTGCTGTCTGCTATTCCTTCTCTCTAAATATTATTAAGTGTTAAGTTTTAATTCCAGTATAGTTCACATACAGTGTTATATTGCTTTCAAGTGTACAATAGAGTGATTTAACATTTCTATACATTGCTCAGTGTTCATCAGAAGTGTACTCTTCATCCCCTCCACCTGTTTTACCCATCCCCCAACCCTGTCTGTTTTTCTTCCTGATCCCCATCAGTCCCAGGAGGTGGAGGACAAAGTCTGGTTGTTTGTCTTCCCTTTGGGTTTCTAAACACATCTTAGAGTTAGAAAGGAAGAGTGTTAGTATTAAAAGAAAAAATAGTGGGGCGCCTGGGTGGCTCAGTCAGTTAAGTCTCTGACTCTTGGTTTCGGCTCAGGTCATATAATCTCAGGGTCCTGAGATTGAGCCCTGCATCATTCAGGCTCTGTGCTCAGTGGAGAGCCTGCTTGAGATTTTCTTTCCCTCTCCTCTTCCCCCCACTCGCACACTCTCTCTCTAAAATAAATAAGATCTTTCAATAAAAAAAAAAAAAGGAAAAATAACAAGGGAATGTGGTTCATTGTACCAAAATACACATAAATTAGCCAAAAGTTCATGTCACAGCAAATAACAGGCACAAAGTTTCTCATTTTTAATTTTTCTTCTGTAATACTTAACTCTTGTCCATCTTGGGTCTAGTACATAATTTCCATTTCTCATTTTCTTCATCTTTAAGAAAAGATGATAATGCTTACCCTCAGAAAATATTTTAAAAATGCCTCGTAACTCTTAATGAAATGTATCACATCACTGCAAAACCTTCTCTTAGTAACTATTCATGTTGTTCAATCATATTTTATCTTTTTTTTCAGTAATTATTCAGTTTCTTAACAGATTGTAGTGGAGAAGCAGTGAAATGAGGGAAGAGTGAAATATAATTTATACTTCACGGTGTTCTAAATAATTCACCGTATGCATTATGTGTGTGTTTGGGAAGTTAAATTTCTTAAAATAAATGGCTTCAGACTAAAGTCACAATTCTCAGTGGATTATTATTTGAACAACTGGAAAAGAGATTATCTTAATTTTTTCCATTTAGCAATAAGAAAATTATAAAACTTTATTTTGTTCATTTAACATTGCAACTAAATGAAATAATGTTTTCTTCACTGTCATGGTATCATGTCCAAGAAGAGTAATACATCTCAGTAAGAAACTTGTAATCTGTGTTATTAACCAAAATAGTGTCTTAAAACCTTATTTCCTTGTATTTGCTATGTCCTTAGGTCTAAAAGAAATATTAAAGTAGGGTTTTGTTAGTTTGGAATATGGACTTGGTATAAGATACTTGAACTCGCTTTAGAAAAAAAATCATTCAGGGTGCCTGGGTGGCTCAGTTGGTTAAGCGACTGCCTTCGGCTCAGGTCATGATCCTGGAGTCCCTGGATCGAGTCCCGCATCGGGCTCCCTGCTCGGCAGGGAGTCTGCTTCTCCCTCTGACCCTCCCCCCTCTCATGTGCTTGCTCTCTCTCATTCTCTCAAATAAATAAATAAAATCTTTAAAAAAAAATCATTCAGAAATTTATGTGAAGGATTTATTGCACATTCCTCTTTGAGGTGAACAAAAGCAAGTCTGCTATTGCTGATACCACTTGAAAGCTTATTGAGCGAAATGGTGTGAACACTTGCTTTATTTCTTAACAGTAAACTGATTTTAAATGTTGGGGTTAGAAACCTACTCAACATTTTTTTTCAACTGCTCTTGCTCTAATTCATAATTACAAGTTTATTCCAATCTCTGCATAATGAAACCACATTTTAGACCAACAGCTGTTATCTACTTTTTCTGGTAGCCTTGGGGTATGAATATTTTAATATTCATTTTCTATGTGCAGATAAACTAAATACTTCCTACTGGAAGTCTATCAAAGTAATCACAAAAATCTTAGTTGCTGTTCTTTCTTCCATGTAACACATTAAAAAAAGAAAACCTGCTCACTTTATGCTGCATTTTCCATAAACCTGAAAGTGACTTTTTATAAAATGTACAAAGAAGAATATGGAGAAATCCAAGAATACAAAGGTTCATGGGAAAGATTAGAACCATAGTGTTTTAGTGACCTGACCTTCCATTCTCTTCCATCTTATGCAGTCAGTTTAAGCCTCGATATTTTGCTTATGGCAATTTTTTTTAAATAACTGGTTTTGTGTTGGAAGGCTGTGATTTTCACTTATTGAAATGGTATTAGGTCCTCATATGCAAATGACATGGCCTCAAGGTAGACCACCCCACCCCCACCCCCAATCTTCCAGCAAAATCTCACAAACACTATTGTAATGCAGTGCACACCATATGGCAACTTTGGGTTCTGGATGGCAGGGAATGAATAGAGAAATTCAAGTTCTGTAGCCCAGTAAAATGTAAAAGTGAAGCAGGAGATACAAGGGTAGTGGAAAACCTCTCAAAGAAAATGGAAATAGAAGAATTTGGGGCTGAAGTTGGTGGATGTTAATATTGGGGATGGTCAAGATGGGTTCTTCCTATTTTTATGAAGTCTGTAGGAAGATGTTTTCACCTGTCTGCATTTCAGCAGAATATTAACACTTATGTAATACAGTAAGCCATATTTTTGTGTGGAAAACAACCTATGACATTAGGTCAAGATCAAGTATCTCATTCATGTTAAACCATGATGATTTAAACATATTTGAGGCCTGAGCATGGTGATGGAAAAATAATGCCAGAAAAAAAAGCCACATAAAATCCTCTATGTAGTGTTTTTCTAGTTATAAGGACCAAGTTCTGTGAAAGCTTATTTGGCCTTAGTGAGCACATATGTGGTGATGTCCTACGTGCTCTTTCTTTCTGAATTTATGTTCTTGGCTCTTGGGATAAGAGAACACAACTCAGGCCCTGGGTTTTTCAAGAAACAGATGCTTCCCTCCCTTTTAAAAAAGTGGATACATTTGACAGGTCTTGATGGTGAGAGGAGATAGAAACTTCTAATCCTTTCCAGGACTTGTGACAGCTAAAATTTTCATGCTTGTCTCTTCTTTGTGCATTCCTCCACCCTCCTTGGCTCTTCTCTTTTTTTCTTCCTTTTTTTTTTTTTTTTTTTTTGGATTGTGACTTAAGGAGTCCCTTCTAGATATCAGGGATGTTCCATTTATCTTCAGCCTATTTGTCATTGTCGTTTTTTCCTTTGTCTTCATGTCTTCACAAACACTTGCCATTCCCTCCATCATTTTCAAAGGAATCCCAGCTTTTTCGAAGATCTGACCATAATACTGTCCTTTCCCGCCACATTTCCTTACCGACTCCAGATCATCATTTCTGCCCTGTAGGGCTTCCTGCATTTGGCTTTTATAACCTGGCGGATATTCTTAACATTTACCCAGCAATTTTTCTGTGTTGTGATGATACTAAGCACTCTGCATGCCTTCCTAACGTTCTTCCTCACCATACTTTAGATGTCTGCTATTATTATTTCCATGCTGTGATGGAGGAGAATGAAGTGTACTGTGGTTGAATAACTTGTCCAGAGACAAACAGCTGTTAAGTGGTATGGTTGGGAGGTGATAGTTGGGTCCCATCCAGAACTCATGCTCTCAGTCATTATGAACATATTCATTCCTATTCTTCCCTACTCACCATTATTCTCAGCAACACTGGCCTTCTTATTGTCAGTTCCTCAGGTAGGGGTTATGAATTCATCATTTGAACATTCTGGCATTCCACTTCCAATGTACAGGTGCCGTACTCTAGAACTGCACTATTGTAATAGACCATCTTTCCACCCCTGACACTTCCAGAGCCTCTAGGTTCCTCGCAAGCACAATGTCTTTGCCTGCCATTCTCCCCTTGTTCATCTCCATCAAACCTACTTTTCCATGTCTCTCATCCTCCAGACCCACATCCCCTCCCATTTTACCTCCATCTCTTCACTTCCTTGGACCACCTCACCTTCTCCCACCTGCACACTCTTTGCTTTGATGCTTCTTACCCATCAGTCTAGATCAGTCTAGATTCCTAAAGTCTCTTTGTTTTAAACAAGCCTTCAATATCAACCACCAATCTAAAACACTTCCAGAAATTACTCTATCTGTGCCTCTCTTTAGTTTACTAGAAAAAAAGAAAAGGTTCCCAGAATATCCTCTGGCTTTAAATTCTGTCTTGAAGAAGATGCGGAGTTGAACTGGCCGAGACTGATTCCAGCTAGTTTGGCACTTGCTACTTCTTGGAAGTTCTTCTACTTATCCTCTTTGAGTCCTTGATGCTTTCTCCTGCAGCCTTATTCCAAACCTGTGCTCACTTCCTCCTTTCTCACAAACCAACCTTCATCTCAGCAGAGATCCACTGTAATCTTCTCCCAGCTGTCCCTGGCTCTGTGCTAGGCTCTCATCTTGAGTCCTGTCCCCTGTGGCACTCGCTTCCCACATATATGCTCACTTTTGCCCAGTTTTTATTTTGAGACATTTCACTCTGGAGCTTATTTGTTTCCTTTACCACAATTTAAGGCTTTTTTATTACAGTGATTCCTCCCTCCTTACCCTCAAGCACACTTGGGCTTCCCTTTCTTAAAAAGTTCTTCACTTGACAGCCCGCCTCATCTAGCCATGATTTTATTTCATTGTGGTTTAACTGTCTGTTGTATTATGGTCTTAAAAAAATGTCCTTAACTTACTGTATCCATCCTCCAACTTAATGTATCCATGTCTCTTTCCTTCCTTGATTCCTGGAAATGTGATTTGGGCACCCAGGATTTTGCTGAAGTGCAGTCACCCATAAAATTATTTTTCCTAGATCTTTCTCTTGTCCTTATGGTTGCTGACGTCTCTGTAGAATTTGGTTCTAGTAAGCTGCAACTTCTTAACTAAAACATGTTGTTTTCTTGACTTTCATAACAACATTAGTAAAGTTTGCTCTTCCCAACTTTGGCCATTCTTTTTCATTTATCCTTTAATATTTTTTAAATATGAATCCTGAAGGCTCATGTTCTATTTTTATAAAATTATCCTGAAAAAATAATTATCTCATAGTTCAGCTCTAAACTCTGTGATATTCACTTTAAAATCATGATTTCCTTCCCTGACTCTCCAGTTGCCTGTGACTATATTTTCATGCCGCCATTTCTTTAAGGTCTAGAATTGAAATCCTTCAGAAATCATACTTTATTCAGTTATTTCTTTCCAGGAGGTAGCCACTGCCTGCGACTTGGCAGGCACTCATATATTTTGGTTTAATAGTATTAGGAATGCACTTTATTGAGCAGCTACTATAACTTCTTATAGACAGTGGGATAGGTACTTTAGATATTTCATTTATTTTTAAAGATCTTATTCATTTATTTGTCAGAGAGAGAGAGAGAGAGAATGGAGCACAAGCAGGGGGAGCAGCAGAGGCAGAGGGAGAAGCAGGCTCCCCACTTGAGCAGGGAGCCCGACGTGAGGCTAGGTCCCAGGACCCTGGGATCATGACCTGAGACGAAGGCAGACGCTTAACCAACTGAGCCATCCAGGCATCCCTAGATAGTTCATTTAATAGTCTCAAAAGTCCCTCGAGGATAGGCTCAAACCCAATTGATTGCTTACCCCAACTTTTACCTATAGTGTCTTTCTTTCTAGTCACATTCCAGCCAGGGCTGGCCCAGTGATGCAACTCTGGATAATAAAGTCAAAGTGAAACTTTAAAGGGCGGGTCTTGCAGAGAAGCTTTGGCTTTTCCTTAGCTCATATGCCTCTTCCCCCTTTGCCCTTCCCCGTACTACCTAGAGATGCTGCAGTCGTCTGGTGAAGGAGAAGAACAGAAAAACCTGGGTCCCTAGTTTCTCTTCCCTCAGATATTACTTTTTAGGTCAGTGGTATCAACATTCTCCAGACAGCTATACTCAGTTCTCGCATTCATCTTGTTTCACTCCCTCAGCTTCTCATATTTGGATTTCTGCTTTTATTTCTTGACGAATCTGACTTCCGTCTCTCCCCACACCAATTCATTCTGGTTACTACTGCTAAGCTAACCTTATTTTTTTTTTTTTTAAGATTTTATTTATTTATTTGACAGAGAGAGAGATAGAGCAGGAACACAAGCAGGCGGAGTGGGAGAGGGAGAAGCAGGCTTCCTGCAGAGCAGGGAGCCTGATGTGGGGCTTGATCCCAGGATCCTGGGATCATGACCTGAGCCGAAGGCAGATGCTTAACGACTGAGCCACCCAGGCGCCCCTAGGCTAACCTTATTTCCAGAGTTCTGCAGTCGTGTTAAGAATGTAGGTGGAGGTGTTAGCTAATGTTACAGCAGTAATCATATTGCAATATACAAATGTCTCCAATCAACACATTGTACACCTTAACCTTACACAATGTTATATATCAATTATATCTCAATAAAAAAATTACATGTAATAAAACATGATATAGAAGCCACTAGCAAAAAAACACTTATTTAAACTTATAGACAGTTGCTATATAAATTTATATAGAACTTATATAGTGTTCATTAATTTATTAATTGTGCCATTTAATCTTCATAAAGCTATGCAAAGGATATTTTATTATCATCATTACTGAGAAACCAAGACTTACAAATGGCCAAACCCATAGCCACCACCCACCAGTAAGTGGCTGAATTAGAAATAGAGTACAAGTCCCATGACTCAGAATTTGGTGCTTTTAAAACCACATTTCTTTTGTCACACACACTGCTTTGCAATTTATTTTTGTCCTCAAGAGTCTGCTGGAGTTACTAACATTGTGATATACTGAGTGCTTTTTAAATAAATTTTTCCAGAACTTTTCACCATCCTCCACATGTAACTTTTTCCTTAACTCCCCAACATAACTCCCCCACTTTAGTCAAACCAGTTTAAATATAGTTTCTCAAACCTGTTGATGCAGTTTTTCTGTTTGATATTAGTATTTGAAGCTTGGCTCAAATTCCACCTCATCCATATCATTTTTTTTTTTTTAATTTTCAACCTAACTAATTCAGGCTATTCTATTTTTATATTTATGTAAAACTTCTTAGCAATTTACTTTATCCTCTCTTGTATTACTTTCTAATAATTTTATGTATTGCAAACTTAACTGATTCATTTAGATCATGTGCTTGAGGACAGGGACTTCAAGTACTTCACTGTCCCCTGACATTGTTCAAAATGCAATGCACAGCCCCTGCAGAAACATGTAAGGAATCATTGAACACACAATTTCTTGATTCTTCCTCCCTTTCCTCCATCTCTCTCTCTCTCCTTCCTTCCTTCCTCCCTCCTTCCCTCCCCCTCCCTCCCTCCCTTCCACCTCCCTCCTTCTCTCATTTTTCTTCTTTCTTTCCTTTTTCTTTTATTGTTCAAATTGCTGAATGATGAATGAATTATGACTCTCCTACCTCTTCTTACAGTTGCCACACACAAACTGCCTGCTAAATCATCACCCCCATCAGCTGACTTTAGCCTTCCGTGATCTATTTTGTTCCTGTGTTCAAATCCACTGCCCCAATTTTACTGAAGTCTTTTATAATAAATGAATACAAACATCAGGGAAGAAACATATATAACCAGCTCTTCCCAGTACTGTTATGTGTGGAGGTCCATAGCTCCGACCCTTGACTGTTGCTGTTAGATATTTGGAAGGCAGCTATGCTCACCACTATACCACCAACGCACTGTTAGATATTTGAAACTGAACAGAACTGGAAGCAGAGAAGCAGGACCAATTACAGAATGCTGTCATAAAAAGGCTCATTCAGCCTGGATGTGCTCCATTTTAAACTTACAGTGAGTAAATTTCAAAGATGGTTTTGAGTTCCAGAAAATTAAGTGGGGACATCACATGTTGGTTCAATTTACTCCTTCAGCACATACATGGTATACAGAAAACTGTGCTATCCCAAGACAATCATGTGTTGAGTTCCACCTCTGTCTCTTGGTGGCTTATATGAACCAAGATGACTTATTTCATTTTATTTTATTTTATTATTTTATCTTTTTAGAGAGAGAGAATGAGCAAGCAGAATTGGAGAGGCAGAGGGAGAGGGAGAGAGAGAATCTCAAGCAGGCTCCTCACTCAGCACAGAGCCCAACATGGGGCTCCATCTCACAACCGTGAGATCATGACCTGAGCTGAAATCAGGAGTGGGTTTCTTAGCCAGATGAGCCACCCTGATTATATTTTATTTTTATCAGATTTAACAAACATTAATCAGCACTAACCCTGTATGAGGTGATGTATAGGAAAGGTAGAGTGAGATGTGAGGCTCAAACAAAACATTTCTTTTTTTTTTTTTTTTTTTTTTAAGATTTTATTTATTTATTTGAGACAGAGAGAATGAGAGAGACAGAGAGCACATGAGAGGGGGAAGGGTCAGAGGGAGAAGCAGGCTCCCTGCCGAGCAGGGAGCCCAATGCGGGACTCGATCCTGGGACTCCAGGATCATGACCTGAGCTGAAGGCAGTCGCTTAACCAACTGAGCCACCCAGGCGCCCTCAAACAAAACATTTCTATAAAAGCAGATGGTAACAGTGTTAAAAATAGATGTGATACAGGCAATCATCATCCTAAGATTGAGAGAGTAAAATTAATGTCACACAATGGATGGATTTAAATATTTGCTAATTTGACTATCAGGCATGGCCAGATCCCATGCTAGAAGCAATATAGCTCCCTTTAATGCTGGTGGCTTGATTATCACGTGGTCTAGTTATTGCCTATTTCTTCTATAGCATCATGATGGTTCCCATTTTTCTCTCTTTTTGGTGAAAAAGTGTTTGCCTTGTTTAGTTTGCCTCAGGTATTTTTGTTAAGATTTTGCAATCTCCAAGTGCAGAGACAAACATCTTTGTTTTCTGTCTTTTTCTCTTGGATGCACATGCTAATTAAACTCACAAACACTTGACTTGGGCCTTAGAACTTTAGGAGTTTCATAAAACCCTTGAACATTTATGAGAAATTTCCAAACCTATGTATATGTGTGTTATTCTGGAAAGAGTATCCAGTATTTTCCTCCCTTTATCTGAAGGGTTTGTGGTTCTATAAACATTTTAAGAATTACTACATCTAGTGGCAATTTTCCATGTTTCCCCAGCAGGAGCTGGGTTATTTCTCTGTTTTACTGAACATTATCTGTTGCGTCAGCAAGTATGTTAACACGTGGTCACACATAGGCATACTTATGGGAATTCATTGCCACAGTATTTATTATGACCATGTTATCTCATATGTTATCCCTTGAATTGTTCATATCCGTGGTGGGTGTGATCAACACACTTGCCCTCTTAATCACATTTGAAGGAGGTGTGAGAGTGCCTTCTCCCTTCTCTAATTCAGGGCAGTCTGAAGTTCAGTCTGTCCTTTACATGTTAGGTGGATTCTGAAAGTAAGGAGGCAATCATAGTGACTCTACTTGTGAAGAGTCTTGATGCCTGGAAGCAAACTAGTGAGCTCAGTTTCCAAACTCTGGATTGGCCTAGAAGTCTTTGATTGAAGATGAGGAATCTACTAATCTGCCCCCAGTAGGACTTTGTCTTTTGGAGCCCTGACCTTAGGACAAGGACTTGCCACTGCATTGCTTCTGGAAATGTTGATTTCAAGATGCCTATTGGGCATCCAGTGGAGATTTTGATTAGGCAGCTGAAAATGTGAAATGAGAGCTTAGGAAGTCTGTCCTGGTGGTCTAAAGTCCAGAGTCTTCATCATATAAAACCACTGGACTAAGTGACATCAACTGGGTACTAAGCATTAATAAATAGAAATCTGAAGACCTCTTTTGAATGACCGTAAGGACATTCTGAAAGACCTTATCTGAAGGACCCTGTAGACGTTCAACATCCAGGGGTAAGGAAATGATGAAAGTAGGGCAAAAGAACCTGAACAGATCCTTGCTGACCTGACCAGATAGCTTACTTTATTCTTTCTCTCATTCTCCTGTTTTTAGCTTTAATAATATAATGCAGGCCTGACCCTGCTTTGTGAGGAAGTTTAAAGTGTCTCAATATATCTCTATGACCTTGATCCTCTTGTACTAACTTCCTCTTCTTCTGTGGGATGACCAACAACAGAATCATCTCATTGACCTACCCATCTTGGGGATTCTCCATTCTATCTTGTGTTCTCTCTAAGAGAATGGGGCATTCTGCTACAGAATGGAGTCTCAGGCTTTGAGTTCATGCACAGTTCCTGATGCTGGACCCTACAGGGCCATTCACTCTGGCATCTGTCCACTTCCAAAGCTCTCCACCCTTAGGATATTACAGTGGCATACTTTAACTGAAAGATCAATTTATTTTTCATTCATCCCTGCAATGACTTCCTTCTAGACTCTACAAAATATTTTAAAACCACAGTAGCCGCCAAATCTCCAGTGGATCTAGTGTTTGCTGGTGGAACAATATACGGACTTTCAATTAGCCCAAGCTTCTCTTCCTCTCCAGAAAGAACATTAATTTCTCAAGATACTCATTTTCTATAAACTATAGGTTAAAACTGATTATTTCTAGTTTACAACGTTTCTAGAGAGTTTGTTAAACTTTCTCAATTTAGTGAATTCTTACTGCATTGTGGAAATTTGGCTTTCTGGCTTATCTAGTCCTGCAAGATAGTTTCCCCAATCTCCCTCTACTGTTCCAAAAATTATCACAGCCCTTGATATGTTGATTCACTTTGTTGTATATGGCAAATTTAACAGACAGGTGATAATAGAATCTCAGGTGTTATTAAGAATTTGTCCTTAAATCCAAAGTCTTAGGCTATAGCCCCAAAATATAACCCATGCAAAGTTGAGCTGATTCTATAATCACTTACACATTATCACATTCAAAAGAAACACCAGTTTGAAAATTCAAATCTAGATCATGGAACATATTTTAAGTCATGATTATATTGCATAATGCAAAGTAGGTGAGCTTAAAAATCCTGCACCCAATCTTCCCAAAGGTAGCAAGTGAAGTATTTTCTTGAAAAATTTTCAACAAGAAGAATAACTAAACTTCCCAGAAGAACAACAAAGATGAAACAAACAAGCAAAAAAACTGATGAAATTAATAGGTCAGGTTGATGTGGCTGCTGTAGTCATCATAACTTTCCATTAAAAATGTTGTTTCCAAAATGCAGTCTCATTGTTCTCACTGATTAGTGGTACAGTAAGCAAATACTATACATGTCCATTTGAAAAAATACATGTTAAGTTATGTTAAACACTTTTTAATTGCTTTCTATTGGGTGAAAAATTCCATTTAAAAATCACATCTTTAGAATTTTGATTCTATTTCTATATTATTGCCATAAAAATTTTAGGTATTTTTGCTATGGGTAGTGATAACTTATTTGGGCCAATTAGCACTCAAGTTTATAAGAAGTTAACACTTAGAGATGAACTAGATTTGTATTGGTTTCTCTCCAAAAATGTCTGGAATGATTTCTTTGTGTTGGATCTTAGTGACTATGGGAAGTCCTTATATCCAGTCCCTTAGCTGTTCCTCTTCTGGTTCCTACTTAGTATAGCCTATGTTCTTTTTCCTTCTCATCCAACAAACACCATCTCCTTCCTGCTTAATGACTGGTATCTACTTAGTTAGGGCAAAGATTTGAGGATTTGTATCAGATTATGAAGTAGGTGGATAGTAAGGAAGTAGAAGAGTGGTGAAGACAGTGTAAGAGGCAAGAGCCATAGCTTTATGGAAAGTTGTGGGCCATGAGAAATTGAATAGGAATTAGACAGACAAAATTAATTAGAGTGGGCAGGAAGTCTGGAGTAAATGCCAACAATTATGTCTTTGATGAGGAAATGAGTGTAGTAATACTGTGGTCCACAAATTCTTGACATGATTCCAGTTGAGAGGTGTGGTATATATCACCTGGAGTCTGGACTCCGAGCTTTATCAATGAATAAGGCCATGCCAGTTTCTAGGCCCAGGCCTTAAGAAACTGGCAGCTTCCACTTCCTGTCTCTTGGAACTGTGACCTAAAATCCAGCCACCCTGTTGGGATGCTCCTAATACGCCAGTGGAATGGCCACATGTAGGTGTTCTGATCAACAGCCCCAGTTGAGGTGCAAGCTGACAGCCAGCATCAACCACCAACCCCATGTATAAATGGACTTCCACATGACTCCAGGCTTCATCTGGTCAGTTACCTGTAGGCTTGAGCTTCCCCAGCTGAGTGTCCGGATATCACAGAGCAGAGGCAAAGCACCCCCATGGCACCCTCTCCTTAATTCTGACTCACAGAATTCAAGAACACAATAAAGTGGTGGCTGTTTTATACCACTAAGTGTGGAGCAATTTAGCTATTTATTCTTTTTTTTTTCTTCCTCATTAAGATTTTAATGTAGGTGTAAATGAAAATTCTTATTTTATTTATTTTTTTTTTAAGATTTTTTTTTTCATTTTATTCATTTGAGACACAGAGATACAGAGAGAGAGAGAGAGAGAGAGCATGAGGAGGGGGAGAGGCAGAGGGAGAAGCAGGCTCCCTGCTGAGCCAGGAGCCCGATGTGGGGCTCGATCCCAGGACCCTGGGATCATGACCTGAGCCGAAGGCAGATGCTTAACCATCTGGGCCACCCAGGCGCCCCGAAAATTCTTATTTTATTTTATTTTATTTTATTTATTTATTTATTTATTTTTTTAAGATTTTATTTATTTATCTGAGACAGAGAGAATGAGAGAGACAGAGAGCACATGAGAGGGGGGAGGGTCAGAGGGAGAAGCAGGCTCCCTGCGGAGCAAGGAGCCCGATGCGGGACTTGATCCCAGGACTCTAGGATCATGACCTGAGCTGAAAGCAGTCGCTTAACCAACTGAGCCACCCAGGCGCCCCTCGAAAATTCTTATTTTAAAAAATTAAAGTTTCCATTTATTTTTAGCTATTTATTCTTTATGTAGAAACAGTATCTGAAACAACCATATCGGGCACAAGTATGCCACAGTTGATCAAAACCTATCTGCTCTTAAGTGATATAAATCATATGAGAGTCCCAAGTATGCAGCTGTACATCAGAAATCAATGATTTGAGGGGCACTTGGGTGGCTCAGTCAGTTAGGTGTGGACTCTTGATTTCAGCTCAGGTCATGATCTCAGGGTCCTGGGATCCAGCCCCACGTCTGCGGGTTCTCCCTCACCCTCTGCCCACCCCCCCGCGGTCACATGTGCACACACACTCTCTCTCTCAAATAAATAAATAAATAAATAAATTTTTTTAAAATGAATGATTTGAGCTCTCAGTAGCAGCTTCTTAAATATTTGACTCTGAACAGATGCAATTCCCTTTGAATAAGAAAAATTTCCCTAAAAATTGTTAAATTATAAATAGATTTTCAAGCATGAGGGTATTTCTTTGATGGTGACCTTGACACTTCCCTTGCTTATGGCATGTGCTTTGCTCTTCCAAACATTTTCGATAAGAGGATCTTTTAAAATCAGTAGATTGCAGCTTGTGGCTGAGGTATCTAGATAGTTCAGATGGCCAGCTTTGAACTCCTTCATTATTGTGAAGTTGAAAGAAATGGCTTTACTTCTACCAGTAGGGTCTTCTGCCAAATTTAACTTGTACATTTCTAAATCACTTACATATTTTAAAGGATTAAAATTAAAGATGAGATTAAAAACGTTCCTCTTGGCTTCAAAGGGAGAACCAAAATCTCCACAGAGCCTAACTGACAATCTCCTTTGCCATTTGAGAAAGGGGGAGGGAAGAAAAGATTCCCTTGACATATTTCTTTCCTTCTTAACCTCTTATTGTCCAACCAGCGTTGTTCTGGAGTAAACATTAGAATGTTGAGATAAATTGTGATGTTTACCTTAGCTTTTTTTACTCAAACCTAAAGTAACATTGAAGAAATTGATACTGAGGGACACCTGGGTGGCTCAGTCAGTTAAGCGTCTGCCTTCAGCTCAGGTCATGATCCCAGGGTCCTGGGATCAAGCCCCACGTTGGGCTCCCTGCTCAACGGGGAGCCTACTTCTTCCTCTCCCTCTGCCCCTCCCCCTGCTTGTGCTCTCTCTCTCTCAAATAGATAAATAAGATCTTTAAAAAAAAGAAAAAAAGAAATTGATAACGAGTCCCATTTCTGAACTTGGCTCTGACTCCCCTCCTCAGGAGGGTGGTTAATTTGACATGTTGTGGCAGAATTAATTTTGTTGCCATAACAGTAATAAAATTTCCCCTAATAAATTTTTCTCTCTAGAGATTTCAACACTTCAAAAGATGATACAGCATATACCTTTTGCAAACCAGAGGATAAGATTTCATATAGGCAATGGAGCTGGTGATTACTTCTGAACCCCAACGTGTAATTATGGAAGAGAGATGGGGGGACATTCAACATGCTTCTAGTGACAGAACTGAAGGTGGTGGGGAGAAATGTCAAGTCGGGGTTGAGGTTCAAAGTTAGGAGCTGGTTTCCAGCTCTGCAGCTGCTATAATTACACAATTCTGTACATTGGAACCATTTATCTCCTGCCAACTGTGGTAATTAATTTTGTCTTTAGTCAGTAGAAGGGGGATTGATCTTCTCTTTATGAAAAAGTTTCTCACGCAAATGTTTTCCAGTGTTGAAATGTCAAATGGCTTTTCTTCTGTCTTACAGGTATTTACTGGAATCTGAGCTCACGATTCTCTGAATCCATGACTAATGCAAGTCAGAACCAAGTTTATTGATGACGTCCATTTTCCTCCTTAAGGATCAAAGTTTTCCAATGTATATACTGATTAGAGCTCTTAAATTATCTCTAAGCCTATTTGCATGTAATGCAAGAATCGCTACCTATGCAGGTAAGTACCTGCTAGTTGCACAAACAAGAAATATAATCTTTTGCAGGCTTACATTTTCTTTTTAAAACCTTCTTATACATTTATAGTTCCAACGCTTAACAGAATCATTTAACCCAAGTACATCCTAGTGGCCTTGTAAAGTTAAGTTAGCATTTAAAAGGGGCTTGTCACTGGGCAGCTTTATGTCATTTCCAGAAAACTTGGGTCATACCTTTGAATGTTCTACCTCCCAAAGCTCGATTGGTTTAATATGAGAGCATGTAGTTTTCCTGCAGAGTGTGGAGATATGATTGTTAAAAAAAAGAGTGAGAGAGAGAGATAGGGAGAAGAATTTTAAAGGACATGGGGAAATATCTATGAGCTCAGTTATCATCTGTACTTTGGTTTGTACAGAAAATCCCTGTGAATTAGAGACAGTATATCATTTTCATTTGATTTTTTTCTTGACTGTTTAAAGTTTTTGAACTACAGCTATAAAAGATTGCAACGGTTGAGCAAAACTGGAATTCACCTATGAATTTATCCTAAAAAATCAGATGAATCAAACAATATGGGTAATAGGCACAATGGATTGGGCTCGAGGATGATAGGGAAATTTGAGAGTGGCTGGGGAGGAGAGAGTGTGATGAGAAGATAAAATTGAGGAAAAGTTTAATTTTGCATTTTTCCCTAAAAATTTCAGTTAATTTCATGTACCCTTCTATCCAGTTCGGTATTGAAATTTCAGACCTGGAAGAGGCTTTAATGGTGACCATTTCAGTGTTTGTACTTCTCCAACAATTATTAATGTGAATATGAATCTCTTGGGGATCTTGTTAAAATGTAGATTCTAAT
Organism: Mirounga leonina; assembly: GCF_011800145.1. Taxonomy (NCBI): domain Eukaryota; kingdom Metazoa; phylum Chordata; class Mammalia; order Carnivora; family Phocidae; genus Mirounga; species Mirounga leonina. The sequence continues at coordinate 10,857,627 of NW_023270709.1, forward strand.
TCAGGAGGTCTGGGTGGGGGCTTGAGATTCTGCATTTCTAAAATGCTTCCTGGAACCACATTTTGAGTACCAAGGGTCTTACCCCATCTCTACTTCTCCATCTATTTACAGATGACATAGCAAGGGCTAGAGATACTGAGTTTCTCAAGGCCACTCAGCTACTTAGTGGCAAGGTGTGAGGAGAACCAGGTCTTCTGGCCCCCCAGTCCAATATTTTTTTGCACAGAACCAGAATTTTCCAGTCTGGTTCTGTTAACAGAAAGCTATAAAAATCTTGATGCTCTTTGCAGAATATCCTTAAACACTTAAGTGCTCAATTCAAATCACACCTGTGTGCTAAATCAGATAGCATCTTATAATAGACTCTAGCAAAAGAGGTCTATTATTTAATTTTAGCAGTGAAGACATTGGTTAGCACAAGAACAGGCCCAGAGTTTATGCATCCTGAAGTTTACATAATTTGAGTTCTCTTTAAGAAAAGTATCCAAAGTTACAAATACAAATTCATGTGAAAGTTAATATTTATTTAGAATGAGAGAAGAAATCCCAACAAGTAATGGGAGCACTGGAAATTTATGCCTCTGTCTTCTGAGATCCCTTTAGGATATTTACCAGAAATATTTATAAAGAATGCTTCCTACTTGTAACCTGGAATTTACTCCCAGTACTTTGAAGATCCTGTGCCAGTGAGTGGTCCTGAAGCTTAACATTCATTAACTTCATTGTAAAGCTGCATCTCGTCTGAGGTAAAGTTTAAGAATCTATAAATCTATAAAGTGGGCTACTGGGGGCTTGGGTGATGTTCTAAGAGTCCCTAAGACCCATTCCAAACCCATTTCATGGAGGGGGTAATCAGTGTGCTCATCCTCAACAAGATTAGACCTCTTGAGATTGTTATCTAGACATATTCTACTGTTTGTATCATAAAGGGTATTATGTCAATGCTCGATCAACTTCATTGCCTACCTGGAAGGCAGAAAGAGAGGCCAGTGGAAAACCGAGGAAGGCAAGAGACGGTCAGTCAACTCCAGCAGATGTGCTAGCTTTAGAACTTTCTCGCATCTGAGCTCCACTTTTCTACTGTATTCTTTTATCATTACTTAGACCATCCCAGTTATGACCCAGTTTTTGCTCCTTTGCTAACGTTCAACACTTTAGGTCAGCAGGATATTTATAAAAGTCGCCAAAACTGTATTTAGACCATAAAACGTATAACCAAAATATTGCCAAAGCATATGACCAAAACAATATGTGTGTGTTACAGTGTTTCTGAATGGTCTCAGAATTTCCTATTCTGAATTTAAAACATTTTAAGTTTACTTTTTTAATACACAAAACTGTTTCCAAAGACATTTGCTGTATTTTATTTTCATATGGTAGATATTCCCCCTTGTACTGCAGTTTAGCATAGTTTCAGCACAAAAATATGATTAAGCTAAAATTAGCAAAGAGCATAATGGATGTTAAAAACCATCTGAGAGAAAAAGTTAAGAGCATTGCACATTTCTTTGCTATTGATATTATATGATGAATCATAATAACACATTTCAAGTCCTTAATCTTGTCTGTTTGTGTTTATTTAACGGATATGTAGTTTTGTTATTTCAGTGTTTATGCCAGTTAATGGTGGATGCTGTTGCACATATATATATAATTGATTTACAGATGAGAATGATTTATTTAAACTAGACAAACACCTACATTAATTTATGTTATGGAAATCAGCTTTGATTTTCTTTTTGTAGCCAACTTGGACAAAAAATTCTGGTGAATCATTTAATCTCAGAGTTTGCTTTATGAGCGTTTTTCTCTGGGAAAAGAAGGGGGGACCTTCTGCTAAATTGGGGATCTGGGCAACCAAGCATCTCTAGGAGGAACAAAGAAAAAGAACAGAGGGGCTAATTGTTTAATTAGTAAATGTCTGCTTGGTTAATGACATATTAATGAGTTTTTAAGACCGTCATATCATTTACCATAAAAGACCCATGTGCCTATCCCTGGATGTACTGTATAATTAAGTAATGTGGCCCAGAGGAGTTAATCATTTAAAACCCTGTCATCTTTCTCAAGTTTGCAGATAGAAAAGCCAGCACAGAAGGCACCTGCCAGGTAGAGTCAGGGTGGCACATAATTTTGAACTAAATTGTCTCTCTGCAACAGTTACACAGTCAGACATCTGCCCAGAAGCAGAATTTTTTTTTCTTTTGACAACTGAGAGAGCTACTAAGATACTGCTGTTTGCTCCTTGGCATTCAGTTGTTGGCAGTGAGAGTGTGAGTTTGCAGAATGGGGGCCATTCGAGCTGTTTTTGAGTACTTAAAAGAGTAGAGAGGCTCAGAGGACTTTATGATTCTAGAATTGCACAACCAATATGGTAGCCACTTGCCACATGTAGCCATTTAAATTTAACTGAAATGAAGTAAAATCAGAAGTTCATTTTCTAAACCACATTAACCATATGTCCAGTGCTCAATAGCCACATGTGGCGAATGGCTATTCTATTGGCGGCATAGATCTAGAACATTCCCACCATCACAAAGAGCTCTCTTGGTGCTGAATGCAAATGGTGGGAGCTGGTAGGACAATAGGGAACAGCATTCACCTGCTTACTTCTACTTCCATCTCTCAGAGCTGAAAAGAGCATGCATTCTGCAAACCCTGGAAGGTCAGCCCAGTCTGAGACGACTGGTTCACATCCTCTTTTTGTGGGGGCAGGATTCACATCCGAACACTTGTAGCCATTTGTTTAGACTAGAGAGTGAAAATTGACCTCACCACAGAGCACACAATTTGGGGACTAAAAATGATGCCCCTACTGGTAAATTATAGAGCTTAGGACCACGATGAGTGCTATGGGATTTTCAAGTCCAGCTCCTTGTTCTAACCTGCTTCACTCAGATCGTCGGGATCTGCTCATTTCACATCAGCAAGATCGAGTATAATTTAGAGACTGCAGTTCCACAGCTCCTGCATATGACACTGTGGTTTTCCCTTGAGTTACATTCTGTGTCTAGAAACATTTGGATGTCTTAATTTTCTTGGACCTTCCGCATAAATAAGAGTTGTCCAAATGGGTTATTTTAAACAATTTGCACACCATTTCCCTCTGCCTCACCATCTGATTTTCATTAATGCCTCCTTGTGTCAGCCCCTCTTTTCTCTCTCCTCAGCCCCTATTATTCTAAATATATTGGCTGTTTTGGGGTCATTATAAACTTAATATCCTGCAAACCGTGATTATGTATGTAAGCAAGTGCCACCTTATATGACTCCAGTGCATTCTCAGACTGGAAATGCTGAAGCCCCTCTCCTTGATCTGCTGGTAAATGCACGAGGAGTCTACCCCTCTTCAAAATTCCTTTTATAGCCCATGTCCCCTGCATTGTGAGTCTTTTGCTAGCACCGTGTAATATTGGCAATACTGTCAATGACTGTCACAACACACCCGACACATAGGCTTCTAACACTGTAGGCTTGGAGTGCCACAAAGCTCCACAGATTCTCACAAATCACAGAAGCTTTCAAATTCCTAGGGGTCCAACATTTTCTTCGTGTTATTGGCAGTGGAAGGACATCAGTCAATTCACTTTCAAAAATATAGTCTGGGAAGTCAAAGGACACAGCTTGAACATAGCTCCATGGCCAAGGGCACATCTATCCTTGTGGCTTAGAGAGATCCTGCAGGAAGTATTGCTTGAACATCAGATATGTTACCATAAAATCCACATTTTATTTCTTCTTTTACATCAGGTGGGGTAGATTAGATCATTGATCACATATGTTCACTGTCTCCTCACTTCATCCATGGGAAGAGTGTAGTTTCTCTCCCTTGGGCCCTGTGACTTGTTTTGTCTCATGGTGGATGGAGTGTTCTTTCCCACCCTCGATTTGGGGCTTGGCCATGTGTTTTACTTTGATCAGATGGATGTTATCAGATGTAATTTGAGCAGAAGCATAAACTCTGCTTGCTAAATTGGGCTTGCTATCTTGTGCTCTACCTTTCATCGCAAGAGGAATATGCATATGCTTTGAGGAGCTCTTCTAAGAGCTGGACACAACCTGAAGTATAGACCCAAACTTCACTGACGCCAGCCTGCATCAACTAACCTCCAGCTGGCCTACACATGTATGAGTGAAAAATACATACTTATTTTTGTATGCCACTGAGATTTGGGATCAGTCCACAGATGAGACATCAGCCTTCCTTTTAATTATCCATAGGACGATGTTGGTTGTGTGTGAAACAGTCATAGGGCAACTAGGGTTGCCCTGGCATGATTGCTTTGGTCTTTTTTGCTTTATGCTTTAATGGTTATGAGACACCTGGAGCCAGAGCAAGGAATGGACTTGCCTACTCAGTCCCATCTTTCTATATTGACTGTGGTAGAGAAGTACAGGTAGATGGTTTTGAGTCAGATATGAAATGCAGAATTAGGTCATGGTCCTGGTTCTTTTAGAGCCCACAGATACTGATATGGTTGTGGTAGTCACTGGAAAAGTTTATATATGCATTATTTTCCTTCTTTTCAGGACCATGGTGCAATAGAAAGTCCCTACTCTTCTTGAAGTTATCCTTGACCAATTGTTTGGTTTGCACAATAAGTTGTAAACAGATGTATGTTATGCGTCACTTCTGGGCTGAAGCCCTGAGTACAAGTGTTCACTTTACCTTCATGTTCCTCTTGCTATTGTGACTGGCCACTTTCCACATGGTGGAGGATGATGCCATGGAAGCCAGGTTCAGAGCTGATGGATATGTAGCATGAAATAGAATCATACATTTGTAGCTGTGCCCACTGAATGTTTTTTCTTTTTTTTTTCTAAAGCACTATAACCTAACTTATCCTGACTCTTGCAATTCCTTATATTCAAGATGAGTGAAATCTGGTAAAGGAGATTAGACAGATTACTATCCAAAGCAATGTGAGATAACACCCTATATATGTTTCAAAATAAATTTTATCTGAATGCTGAAAAAGGGAAATTGTTTCTGACCAAGGTGATCAGGAAAGACATGATCAAAGATGAATAACTGAGCAGTCACTTGTATATGACAAAATCTGGTTAGACAAATGGTGGTGGAAGGCATTGGAAGGAAATGAAATGGGAATGGAGCAGAAGAGCCCAAGGGACATTTCAAACATGGAGAGCAGACAGATGGGTCTCCAGTCAGGCCCTTTCAAGCAGGGTCACTGCACATAGCTGAGCAGACTTTCAGTGCAGCATCTTATGCTGTGGCCTTGAGTTTGGAGGCCAGCTACTAGAAAAGACCAAATAAGTAGGCCAAGGCAAAGGATGAAGAGCCTTGAACGTCAGACAGAGAAATTTGACCTGTGTTTTGTGGGCAATGAGAATCATCGATGTTTTATGTGTAGGGAGGATGTCAGATCAAAGCAACATTTTAAGATCGTTTGAACATGTTTTACATGATGGACAAGGGGAAAAAAAGGAATTTCTAGAACTTTCTATTCCACTTGCTTTGGCTAGAAGGTCCACTGCAATGTTTGGAGAGTAAGATGGTGAGAGCCTGAAAAAAGACTCAGAAAATGGGAAAATAAAAATGAACGTGCACTTCTGGAGGGCAATGGGTATCATGTGGTTGTTAGTGCACAGACTCAGCCATTTAGAGGCTGTATAATCTTAGGCAAATTACTACTTAACCACTCTGAGCCTCAGAGTCATTATATGCAAAATGGTAATAATACTAGTACACATTTCACAGACTTCTTGAGGGAAGTAAGTGAGAAAATGTACTCATTCTACCTTTTAGCTCATGTGGTAAGTCCCCAGTAACTGGAAACTACTATTACTTAAAATAATGGCTGTTTTGGTTTCTTCTAAGGAGTATTACAGTATTTTTTTTCTATTAAGCATCGTTTGCTGTTTCTATGTGATTCTTCTTTAGAACAGAAAGAAAAACTTCCTCAAAATGTTAAGCTATCAAAATAAAAGGAAAAAATGCACTTTTCTGTTATTTCAATATCACTCTTCCATTAGACCAGAAATACCAAGTAAGCATGACCATCAAGGCAGTTTTTTTGTGTAGCTGGTAATTCCTTTGAAGGCCCTGAGGGAGGTTGGTAGGGAAGAATACTGAATAGGAAAGCAAACGAGATTAGGTCAGCACCCAATCTCCCTTTGGGGGGATTCGCAGAACAGTTTTTGTTTGAATAAGCAAAGCTTTTGCAAAAGTTTGGTTTATTTCACACTGAATCCAAAGTTTTCTCTCTATCCTTCAGCTAATATTTTAAAAGGTAAAGCAAATATTCAAAAAGGTAAAGTGGTACTTTAAGTAAAAAGTGGAAAAATTAGTTTTCAAAAGTTAGAGAAATTCAGCAAAAATGGTAAAAAAAATAGTAAAGCTTTCTTTAGCTGTATAAACTAAACACTGGTGAGTTATGACAGTGTCTATGCGCCTCTTCTTTGTCAGGGTCTGTTGCATGGACACATATACTCCTTTCATCAAAATTAGTAGAAGTTATTATTTCGTTTTACAAATAAAGAAAGAATGATTTGATAAATTTATTTATTTATTTATTTATTTATTTATTTATTTATTTATTTATTTATATTTTTGAGAGCGAGAAAGAGCTCAAGAGCATGTGAGCAGGGGAGGGGCAGAGGGAGAAGAGAGAGATAATCCCAAGCAGTCTTCACATTCAGCGCGGAACCCCTCATGGGGCTCGATCTCACCACCCTGAGATTATGATCTGAGACAAAATCAAGAGTTGGATGCCCAACTGATTGAGCCACCAGGTGCCCTAAGATTTAATAAATTTAAAAGGCTGAAATAAAAATATGATTTCATTCATTCATTAAACACAGATTTATGATTGCTTACTTTATAGCACTGTTCAAAATATTGTGATATAACTTTGACCAAGACATAGATCCTAATTTCCAACAACTTGAAGCTTAGCAGGGAAAAAATAAGTAAAAAAGGAAATAGTGTGAAGAGGGCTTTGATAGCCATACTCCCTAGGAAAGTCTCCTTGAATGCAATGACGTCAAGGTTAAACCTTGCTGGGGGTTAAGTATTAGCATCTGCTAGGGCAAGAGGGCAGGACACCAGGGGAAAGGTCTCCCATTCCTTGCCACCTTAACCCTCTACCACAACCATCTTGATCTGAGGCATTATTATTGTCGTCTCTGGCTTGGTGTCCCTGTTTCTGGCTCTGTACCCTAAGTCTATCTTAATGCTACCAGAGTGATCCTGTTAAATATAGGTCAGATCAAGTCACACTGCTTAAAGCTTCCTATGGTTTCTACTCATTCAGGAAAATTAAGAGTCCAGTCTATTTATCTTATATGGTTTTACTGAATCTAATACCTTCTTCTTCCGTTCAGTTCCTAGCACCAGTAACTCTCTGATCTCACCTTCCATGGTTCTTCCCCCTCCTCATTCTGGTATACAAGCTTCTTTGCTGTTCCTAGAGCATATACATGTTCCTAGAGCATGATCACACCCCAGGACCTTTGCACACACTAGTCTTTTCTGCTTACAATGTTCTTCTTTCTGACCTCCTTAAGGTCTTTACTTAAATGTCACCTTCTTGGTCGAGTACCCCAAATCCCACTTATGTAAGGTTGTTACCAATCCTTCTAACCATCCCAGTTTTCCCTACATCCTTATCACACCTACATTTTATTTAATTCACCTTGTTTATTTTCCATCTCCCTCCCCTAGTAAGTTCCACAAGGGAAGGTGTGTTTGTTTGCTCACTGCTGGATCTGCACTGTTGACAATACTGCCTGACACAGAATGGTTTCCCACTAAGTATTTCTTGGCTAAATAAATGAGTACATCTGTGACTGGAACAGTTACAAATGCCTTCTGAGATGAGCTTTCATTTCTTTATGAGTACAAAGAGGAAACTGGTGTTTTCTGGGTGTCACTGGTATAATAGGGTTAGCCTAAAAGGTAACCACAAATTCAAAGTGATACTAAAATGTTATAACCTAAGGGGTGTGCAGGTAAAATCCAGGAAGTTCAGGTCAATAATTATTACTCTGAAAGCCAAAAATAGGAGTCAAATACTGAAATCATTATTCAGATGGGTAAGAGGTTTTAATAAATATAAAATGCCAGGCCCATACTAAGTTCTTTATTCTTGGTAGTTTCTTTGCTTCCTTTTCATAACAGAATACAAAATTCATTTGCAGTCTTCTTAAAGTCTTATCAATAAACTCTATGACCCCTCTCAGTGAGGCTCTGATGCTTCTTCTCCTCTAGCTAGAACTCATCTTTGTAATTTACCCAAAGTGGCTTTCGTAGAAAAACAACAATTTACTGGCTCACTTCATTAACAAATATTATGGTAGGATTATTTAACCCTGGTCTGGATCTAGGAGCTCAAAGGATACCAGCAGAACTCAGTTTTCCACCACCTCACAGCTCTTGCCTCCCATGGACTGGTCTCAATCTCAGACAGTTGTCCTCATGGTGACAAGATGGCTGCAGTAGTAGAAGCCTAACTACCTTTGAGTTGGCAGCAAAGAGAAAGTCACTTCTCTAGTACTGCTGTCAAGACCTGAGACTCACTCTGATTTGACCAGTTTGAGTGACTTGCCACCATGGTCCAGGTCTAGGGAAAATGTGACAGTGATTGGCTCCCCGTGGGTCAACACTCAGATCATATGAACTGATGATGAGTCAGAGGCCAGCACAAATCAGTGTCTGTGCCAGAATAAGGTCACTGGGACACTTGGAGGGCAAACCACATACTTCCTGCTTCCTTCTAGAATTTTCTGTAGGTATTTTAGCAATCAGTCCTTTGATTTTATAGGAAAACTACTAAAATGATAGCACCTAGGATGACACATTTTGTCTATTTTACACTAAGTTTGCCATATTTTAAGAATATTAGTCATAACATATAAACATCAGAAGTTGCTAAACAGATAATTTTAGAGCTATTATGATGTGAGATTTTATTTATTTTTTATTTTTTTAAGGATTTTATTTATTTATTTGAGAGAGAGAGAGCGTGAGAGAGAGCACGAGCAGGGGGGAGAGGGAGGAGCAGACTCCCTGCTGAGTTGGGAGCCCGATGTGGGGCTCGATTCCAGGACCCTGGGACCATGACCTGAGCCAAAGGCAGACACTTAACCGACTGAGCCACCCAGGCGCCCCACTAACGTGAGATTTTAAATTAAGGTTTTTCTTAATGGAAATTTCTCTGATGATGATGATAGATAGATGACAGAGAGATAGAGAAATAATACCTCTATATGGGTACTTTGTGCCACCGCAATTTTAAAAACCATAACCCCCACCCCATACACACAGATATATATTTTTAAAATTTACTCAGTCCTCACAACAGCCTTACAATAATTGCAGTTTTATCCTCATTTTTCTTCCACAAGGAAAGTCTTTGTTTACAAATCTTTTTTCTTCTTGACAAAAGGATAACCTCTACGAGGAAATGAAGAATTGTAGAGAAATCAATTAGAGAAATCCTAAGATATATATATCTTAAGATATATCAAAGAGCAACAAGACCCCTGTTTCAGGGTCACCTCAGCTGCCAAACTCCGATCTTTTGGTATTTACCCAACACCCTCAGTGATTCCCCAGAAGTGCCTGGACACCCTGCAGTTTGTAGACAAACACCTGGGAGGAAAGACGTCTGTATATGATTTAATCAGCTATTCCTAAAACTACTGAGTCTGACGCTTTCTAGGCATGTGCACTTGTCTTTGGGAATGGGAACTAAAACTGTGGGTAAAGTATGCAGCCAAATAATCCAAAGCACCAAACACTGATAAGCCATTTAACAAAGTGACAGTGTTTCTCTCCTTGTTTTTGGCAGTGTGTTTTATTATCCTGCTCCCTCATGTTTCAACACTTCTCTCCATGATCTAAAATCAAGAAAAGAAGTTAAAAGTTTTCAGAATAATCCCAAACTGAAGAAATCATAAGTGAGATAATTATACCAGCCTCAATGGCTGTCTCTACTAGGAGCTGGTTCAACGATTTGTGGTATTCACACAAAGGGAACATATTTTGCATGACTTGACTTCCAAGCAGTGATTATCCCTTGCAGGCTGTTTGTTTTTCCAAGTGGTCCTGCTGATTAGAGGCTCTGAGTGAAATCTGTGGCGGTTGATAACCTAGCTACCTTGGCTTTCTGCTACATTAAACCCTTTTGGTCTGCTTTAAATAGGCAGCGCTAATGCCTATGGACTTTCTCTGCCTTCAGAAGCTGGATTTCTTTGCCAAGAATTTACTTCTTGCAGGTCTTCAAGAAGTATATGATATGCGTTGGCAGTGTTAATATAAGAATGCAACTTTTGAGATTACGAAGTCTCAGTAGAATATCATGTATTCCTTGATTTTGTGGTTGAATTTTCCAGTAATTCAGTGAGTAGTTAATGAATGTTATTCATCATCACCATCTTCAACACGATTGATGTAACATCCCTCAAATGCTATGTCAAAGCGTAAGAGTCCCATTTGGTGCCCCATATTGGAGAGTAGGGTAAGGTGGAAAAAAATGCCAGGGTAGAACATGCTTCAGAAATGTTTGTAGATTCAAAACTCACATCAGCATATCAAAGCTTTAAAGCATCATTTAGCACCTCTAAGTCATTTATCCAGGAACACCTTTCTTTTCCCCATGTGACAGCCTTTATCTGTCCTTGGAACTTAATTCCTGTAGAGCACACACTGCAAAATGCTAATTTTATGAATGCTTATTTGAGCCACGTGTGGGTCCTGTTTGCTGGATGCTCACCTCTGTATCATTGTAGGGCACAGGGGATTCAGTATTTGCAAAAAGACAATACAAATGTAGGTTTTTGATCTTATTTTCCTTGCTCTCAGCCAGGGGTAGGAAAAGGCTATGTAATGGGCCACATAGTAAATATTTTTTGGCTTTGTTGGCCAAGTGGTCTCTTCCACAACTACTTAGGCCTACCGTTGCAGCACGGAAGCAGCCCCAGCCAATAGGAAGCATGAATGAGGATGACTGAAATGTGGATTTCATATAATTTTCATGTGTCAAGAAATCTTCTGCTTTTTCCCCAACATTTAAAATATAAAAACCATTCTTAGTTCACAGGCTGTGCAAAAACTCAACAGATTGGATTTGGCCAATGGACCAGTTTGCTGACCTCTGCTCTCAACCCAGATTGGTAAAGGAGATGATGTCTATGTTTCTACCTACACGATGCAGATGTATCTTCTGTATTGGTTTTTTTTTTTTTTTTTACTTTCCGTTTGTCCTTTTTAAAAAATTCTGGAGGGGCCCCAGTGTGGCTCAGTCAGTTAAATGTCCTACTTTCAGTTTTGGCTCAGGTCATGATCTCACGGGTTGTGGGATCAAGCCCCACATCGTGTCCCTGCTCAGCGGAGACTCTGCTTGAAAGATTCTCTCCCTCTGCTCCTCCCCACCCCTCTCCAAATAAATAAATAAATCTTAAAATTAAAGAAAAAGAAAAAAATTCTGGAAAAGAAGCAAGTTTGTAGATTTTTAAATTTGTAAATCTACCCATCCCTCAATGCTCTGTGTAAGTCCTAAAGTTCAGTTAAGGTTTCCCTTTACAGTTTATTTCATATGGACCTCTTTCTACCCAGAACTCTTCAAAACAATGCCCACTTGGGCCACACCAGTCCAATTTCTCCTTTGATACTTTGTAGTGCTTTTTTGCTCTGCTACCTACATTTCAAAGAATAAAGGTTTTGTACTCTGAAGATTTCTTTTTAAAGCCCTTTTAGGGCAGAGATCTATTTGATATTACTTTAGAGCAACCCTCCTGAACCAAAGCACTGCATATTGTGCATTGATTGAAGGATCAATCAACATACCAATAGGAAAGTAGACGATGTACAAATCATACAAGAATGTAGGGATATTGTATGTATATATTTAGAGTTAACACTCAATTGTCTGTGTTTTCGGTGTATGGCAAATAGTAATTTATGGGTGGTAGTAGTAGGAATGTTATTATGTTTAGAGTAGTATGATTTGCGTGTCATCCTTGCGCAGGGGCCATGCTAATCTTCTCTGTATCGTTCCAATTTTAGTATATGTGCTGCCGAAGCGAGCACTAGAGTAGTATGATTTATTCTCAGGTATACATCTAATGAAGAGGAATTGGCCAGACTTTTCTTTTCATTCAATCATTATTCATACATACATTCATTCATTCTATAAATTCTTATCAATTTCCAGTACTGTAGGTCCCAATATCAAAGCATATCTGAGTGTTATTCTTGTTGCCAAAATGTGACATCGACTCTGGATCCAGCTTCTGCTGAGTCAGCATCTGAAACATCTCTTTCATCAGCTCTATCCTCACCTTACCCTACCCCTACTCCTGTCCCTGTAAGACCCTCATTATCACTTGACTCAACTATTGGTCTGTCCATGTCTTCCATCTTGTACATGGTTGTCAGAGTGACATTTTTTTATACAATAAAACTTATCATTAAGCTATTGCTAGTTTCCTACTTATAACTCTTTAATGATCCCCATAACCCACAAGATGTAGACTTCTCAGGATGTATGAGACCTCCCATGAAAAGGCCCTAGCCTCCCTCCCTAGTTTCATATGTTAGAGTGCTCCGGTGGCTATAACAAAGTACCACAGACTGGGGGGCTGAAACAACAGAAATTTATTTCTCACGGTTTTGGAGACTGGAAGTTCAAGATCAAGGTGTCAGCAAGTTGCTTTCTCCTGAGGCCTCTCTCCTTGTCTTTCAGATGCCTTCTCCCTGTGTCTCCACAAGGCTTTTGCCCGGTGTGTATGTATCCCTGGTGTCTCCCTGTGCATCCTAATCTATTCTTATAAGGACCCAAGTCATACTGGATTAGGGTCCCTGCAAATAGCTTCATTGTACCTTAATCACCTCTTTCAAAACTCTGTCTCCAAATAGAGTCACAATCTAAGGTACTGGGGGTTAGGGCTCCAACATATGAAGACACAATTCATCCCATACCACGTGTCTAACATTCTTCCTCCTCCTCGATTAGCATCATCCATGTCTCATATTTCCTCTACTGAATAAAGAATTCCATACCTCAAGCTTTGTTCCATCTGTTTCCTTTATATGAGAGATCTTCTTCCTATTCTAGACTCTTCTTTGTCTAATGAACACTGATAATATTTCAAAGTTTAATTTAGACATAAACCTCTCATTATTGTCTTTCCTGACTCCTGGTGTCTATGGGGACTTTCAAGTATAACACCTGTGACATGCGTTATACTAATATGGGTTCCCCTGTGCCCTGAACCTAAAGTGTCAACCAGAGTCCATGCTTCTACTCAATGGAATGAGTAGATGAATGTCATTTAATGTCATTTAAATGAATGACATAAAATTTTGCTGACTCTTTAATTTTATTTATTTTTAAAGATTTTACTTTTTATTTATTTATTTTAGAGAGAGAGAGTGAGTGGGGAGGAGGAGAGGGGGAGGGAGAGGGAGAAGAATCCAAAGCAGACTCTACACTGAGCACAGAGCTGATGCGGGGCTCGATCTCATAACCCGAGATCATGACCTGAGTCCAAACCAAGAGTCAGAAGCTTAACCGGTTGAGCCACCCAGGTGCTGTGACTTTAATTTTAGGTGATTGGATAAATTGTTAGATAATAAGCAACAGAAATGCTGTAATACCTGGATTATACAAGCAATATCTATACCTATACTACCAAGACAAATTGAAGAAATTTAAAGTGCAGTCAGATGTTACCTGAGAACCCTCAAAGTTAGCATTCTAGGTACTGTATAGGAGTGGACACAAGTTGAACCAGAAAACTTAGTTTCAGCTAAACTGTTATTCTCTTAGTTTTATTCACAAGAAGAGGATTTGAGTAAAAGTTTTGCTTTTTTAATCACTTAAAAATGTTCTGGAGTCTGTTTTCCTTCCTTTTTTTTTTTCCCCCTTACTGAGAAAATAGGAATTATTCTTATTCTATGTTAGACTTTTACCTGGTTTCTTGGGACTCAATTTCGAGATAGAAAACCTCAAAGAGGAATTCTTAATTGCAGGAAACAAACTGAGGGTTGCTGGAGTGGGGGGTGGGGTGGGAGGGATGGGGTGACTGGGTGATAGACACTGGGGAGGGTATGTGCTCTGGTAAGCGCTGTGAATTGTGCAAGACTGTTGAATCTCAGATCTGTACCTCTGAAACAAATAATGCAATATATGTTAAGGAAAAAAAAAAGAAGAAGAAGAAGGTAGCAGGAGGGGAAGAATGAAGCGGGAGAAATTGGAGGGGTAGACGAACCATGAGAGACGATGGACTCTGAAAAATAAACTGAGGGTTCTAGAGGGGAGGGGGTGGGAGGATGGGTTAGCCTGGTGGTGGGTATTGAGGAGGGCACATTCTGCATGGAGCACTGGGTGTTATGCACAAACAATGAATCATGGAACACTTCATCTAAAACTAATGATGTAATGTATGGGGATTAACATAAGAATAAAAAAAGAAAAAAAGAAAGAAAACCTCAAAGACAAATTGTACCTATTTCCTACTGAAATACATAGCAACTTCCTGTAGAGGCTCATGGACAGATGGGAACTGGAAGAATTCTTATAAAATTCTCATATATTTAGCAAGATTAGACAACTATTTAAGATACTGCTTTTTTTTTCATAGATGTTAGACCAGCAAAATTGATCCAGATCCACATGACAATAGATACTTAGATATCCCACCCCACAGGTTGTTCTGAGCCTTTCTCTGTTTACTGAAATGTTAATTTTTTAAATTAACCACAAGTTAGAGTTTAGTAGCAACTATAGCAAACTCTAAACAAGGATGATGAACTAATGCCCCTCAAAGGAGAGAAAGCCCCTGCCTGCTGGTATGACTCTATCCTGGTAGTTACCTATGTGTCTTTGGAAGATTCTCACATCATGCCATTAAAAATGGCAATGCAATACACCTACCTGATGGTTTTGTCCCTTGGTTAGGTTTTTTTTTTTCTTTTTCTTTTTTATCATGTTATGTTAATCACCATACATTACATCATTAGTTTTTTTAAACTTTTTTATTGTTATGTTAATCACCATACATTACATCATTAGTTTTTGATGTAGTGTTCCCATGACTCATTGTTTGCGTATAACACCCAGTGCTCCATTCAGTATGTGCCCTCTTTAATACTCATCACCAGGCTAACCCATTCCCCAACTCCTTCCCCTCTAGAACCCTCAGTTTGTTTCTCAAAGTCCATAGTCTCTCATGGTATGTCTCCCCCTCCGATTTCCCCCCCTTCATTACTCCCTTCTTACTATCTTCTTTTTTTTAAACATATATTACTTGTTTCAGAGGTACAGGTCTGTGATTTAACAGTCTGACACAATTCACAGCATTCACCAAAGCACATACCCTCCCCAATGTCTATCACCCAGCCACCCCATCCCTCCCACCCCCCACCACTCCAGCAACACTCAGTTTCTTTCCTGAGATTAAGAATTCCTCATATCAGTGAGATCATATAATACATGTCTTCCTCTGATTGACTTATTTCACTCAGCATAATACCATCCAGTTCCATCCACATTGTTGCAAATGGCAAGATTTCATTTCTTTTGATGGCTGCATAATATTCCACTCTGTGTGTGTGTGTGTGTGTGTGTGTGTATCAATCTTTATCCATTCATCTGTCGATGGACATCTAGGCTCTTTCCATAGTTTGGCTATTGTGGACATTGCTGATATAAACATTGGGGTGCATATACCCCTTCAGATCACTACATTTGTATCTTCGGGGTAAATACCCAGTAGTGCAATTGCTGGGTCATAGGGCAGCTCTATTTTCAACTTTTTGAGGAACCTCCATACTGTTTTCCAGAGTGGCTACACCAGCTTGCATTCCCACCAACAGTGTAGGAGAGTTCCCCTTTCTCCACATCCCTGCCAACATCTGTCGTTTCCTGACTTGTTCATTTTAGCCATTCTGACTGGTGTGAGGTGGTATCTCATTGAGGTTTTGATTTGGATTTCCCTGATACCGAGCGATGTTGAACACTTTTTCATGTGTCTGCTGGCCGTTTGGATGTCTTCTTTGGAATAATGTCTGTTCATGTCTTCTGCCCATTTCTTGATTGGATCATTTGTTCTTTGGGTGTTGAGTTTAAGAAGTTCTTATAGATCTTGGATACTAGTCCTTTCTCTGATATGTCATTTGCAAATATCTTCTCTCATTCTGTCAGTTGTCTTTTGGTTTTGTTGACTGTTTCTTTTGCTGTGCAAAAGCTTTTTATCTTGAAGAAGTCCCAATAGTTCATTTTTGCCCTTGCTTCCCTTGCCTTTGGCGATGTTTCTAGGAAGAAGTTACTACGGCTGAGGTCGAAGAGGTTGCTGCCTGTGTTCTCCTTTAGGATTTTGATGGACTCCTGTCTCACATTGAGGTCTTTCAACCATTTTGAGTCTATTTTTGTGTGTGGTGTAGGGAAATGGTCCGGTTTCATTCTTCTGCATGTGGCTGTCCAATTTTCCCAACACCTTTTGTTGAAGAGACTTTGTTCCATTGGACATTGTTTCCTGCTTTGTCAAAGATGAGTTGACCATAGAGTTGAGGGTCCATTTCTGGGTTCTCTATTCTGTTCCATTGATCTATGTGTCTGTTTTTGTGCCAGTACCATACTGTCTTGATGATGACAGCTTTGTAATAGACATGGAAGTCTGGAATTGTGATGCCGCCAGCTTTGCTTTTCTTTTTCAACATTCCTCTGGCTGTGCGGGGTCTTTTCTGGTTCCATACAAATTTTAGGATGATTTGTTCCATTTCTTTGAAAAAAGTGGATGGTATTTTGATGGAGATTGCATTGAATGTGTAGATTGATCTAGGGAGCATTGACATCTTCACAATATTTGTTCTTCCAATCCATGAGCATGGAACGTTTTTCCATTTCTTTGTGTCTTCCTCAATTTCTTTCATGAGTATTTTATAGTTTTCTGAGTACAGATTCTTTGCCTCTTTGGTTAGATTTATTCCCAGGTATCTTATGGTTTTGGGTGCAATTGTAAATGGGATTGACTCCTTAATTTTCTTTCTTCTGTCTTGTTGTTGGTGTATAGGAATGCCAGTGATTTCTGTGTACTGATTTTATATTCTGCCACTTTACTGATTTCCTGTATGAGTTCTAGCAGTTTGGGGTGGAGTCTTTGGGGTTTTCCACATAAAGTATCATATCATCTGCAAACAGTGAGAGTTTGACTTCTTTGCCAGTTCAGATGCCTTTTATTTCTTTTTGTTCTCTGATTGCTTTGGCTAGGACTTCAAATACTATGTTGAATAGCAGTGGTGATAGTGGATATCCCTGCTGTGTTCCTGACCTTAGGGGGAAAGCTCTCAATTTTTCCCTATTGAGAATGATATTTACTGTGGGTTTTTCATAGATGGTTTTTATGATACTGAGGTATGTACCCTCTATGCCTATACTCTGAAGAGTTTTGATCAAGAAAGGATGCTGTACTTTGTCAAATGCTTTTTCTGCATCTATTGAGAGGATCATATGATTCTTGTTCTTTCTTTTATTAATGTATTGTATCACATTGATTTGTGGATGTTGAACCAGCCTTGCAGCCCAGGGATAAATCCCACTTGGTTGTGGTGAATAATCCTTTTAATGTACTGTTGGATCCTATTGGCTAGTATTTTGGTGAGAATTTTTGCATCCATGTTCATCAGGGATATTGGTCTGTAATTCTCCTTTTTGATGGGGTCTTTGTCTGGTTTGGGGATCAAGGTAATGCTGGCCTCATAAAATGAGTTTGGAAGTTTTCCTTCCATTTCTGTTTTTTGGAACAGTTTCAGAAGAATAGGTATTAATTCTTCTTGAAATGTTGGTAGAATTCCCCTGGGAAGCCATCTGGCCTTGCGCTTTTGTTTTTTGGGAGATTTTTGATGACTGCTTCAATTTCCTTAGTGTTTATGGGTCTGTTCAGGTTTTCTATTTCTTCCTGGTTCAGTTTTGGTAGTTGATACATCTCTAGGAATGCATCCATTTCTTCCAGGTTATCTAATTTGCTGGCATAGAGTTGCTCATAATATGTTCTTATAATTGTTTGTATTTCTTTGGTGTTGGTTGTGATCTCTCCTCTTCCATTCATGATTTTATTTATTTGGGTCATTTCTCTTTTCTTTTTGATAAGTCTGGCCAGGGGTTTATCAATCTTGTTAATTCTTTAAAAGAACCAGCTCATAGTTTTGTTGATCTGTTCTACTGTTCTTTTAGTTTCTATTTCATTGATTGCTGCTCTGATCTTTATTATTTCTCTTCTCCTGCTGGGTTTAGGCTTTGTTTGCTGTTCTTTCTCCAGCTCCTTTCGGTGTAGGGTTAGGTTGTATATTTGAGACCTTTCTTGTTTCTTGAGAAAGACTTGTATTACTATATACTTTCCTCTTAGGACTGCCTTCACTGCATCCCAAAGATTTTGAACAGTTGTGTTTTCATTTTAATTTTTTCCATGAATTTTTAAAATTCTTCTTTAATTTCCTGGTTGACCCATTCATTCTTTAGTAGGATGCTCTTTAGCCTCCATGTACTTGAGTTCTTTCTGACTTTCCTCTTGTGATTGAGTTCTAGTTTCAAAGCATTGTGGTCTGAAAATAGGCAGGGAATGATCCCAATCTTTTGGGACCGGTTGAGACCTGATTTGTGACCTAGGGTGTGATCTATTCTGGAGAATGTTTCATGGGCACTAGAGAAGAATGTGTATTCTCTTGCTTTGGGATGGAATGTTCTGAATATATCTGTGAAGTCCATTTGGTCCAGTGTGTCATTTAAAGTCTTTATTTCCTTGTTGATCTTTTGCTTAGACGGTCTGTCCATTTCAGTGACGGGAATGTTAAAGTCCCCCACTATTATTGTATTGTTGTCGATGTGTTTCTTTGCTTTTGTTATTAATTGGCTTATATAATTGGCTGCTCCCATGTTAGGGGCATAGATATTTACAATTGTTAGATATTCTTGTTGGAAAAACCCTTTAAGTAGGATATAGTGTCTTTCCTCATCTCTTTTTGTAGTCTTTGGTTTAAAATCGAATTTGTCTGATATAAGGATTGCCACCTCAGCTTTCTTTTGGTGTCCGTTAGCATGGTAAATGGTTTTCCACCCCCTCACTTTCAATCTGGGGGTGTCTTTGGTTCTAAAATGAGTCTCTTGCAGACAACGTATTGATGGGTCTTGTTTTTTAATCCAGTCTGATAGCCTGTGTCTTTTGATTGGGGCATTTAGCCCATTTACATTCAGGGTAACTATTGAAAGATAGGAATTTAGTGCCATTGTATTGCCTGTAAGTTGACTGTTACTGTATGTTTGTGTTCCTTTCTGGTCTATGTTGCTTTTAGGCTCTTTGCTGGAGGGCCCTTTTCAATATTTATTGTAGGCCTGGTTTCGTGTTTGTAAATTCCTTTAGTTTTTGTTCGTCCTGGAAGCTTTTTATCTCTCCTTCTATTTTCAATGACAGCCTAGCTGGATATAGTATTCTTGGCTGCATATTTTTCTCATTTAGTGCTCTGAATATATCCTGCCAGTCCTTTCTGGCCTGCCAGGTCTCTGTGGATAGGTCTGTTGCCAATCTAATGTTTCTACCATTGTAGGTTACATATCTCTTCTCCCAAGCTGCTTTCAGTATTTTCTCTTTGTCTCTGAGACTCGTAAGTTTTACTATTAGATGTCAGGGTGTTAACTTATTTTTATTGATTTTTGAGGGGGGTTCTCTGTGCCTCCTGGATTTTGATGCCTGTTTCCTTCCCTAAATTAGGGAAGTTCTCTGCTATAATTTGCTCCAGTATACCTTCTGCCCTTCTCTTTCTTTCTTCTTCTTCTGGGATCCCAATTATTCTAATATTGTTTCATCTCATGGTATCACTTATCTCTCAAATTCTGCCCCATGATCCAGTAGTTGTTTATCTCTCTTTTTCTCAGCTTCTTTATTTTCCATCATTTGGTCTTCTATATCCCTAATTCTCTCTTCTGTCTCATTTATCCTAGCAGTTAGAGCCTCCATTTTTTATTGCACTTCATTAATAGCCTTTTTGATTTCGACTTGGTTAGATTTTAGTTCTTTTATTTCTCCAGAGAGGGTTTCTCTAATATCTTCCATGCTTTTTTTCAAGCCCAGCTAGTATCTTTAAAATCATCATTCTGAACTCTAGTTCCGACATTGTACTAATGTCTGTATTGATTAGGTCCCTGGCAGTCAGTACTGCCTCTTGTTCTTTTTTTTTTTTTTTTTTGAGGTAATTTTTTCCATCTTGTCATTTTGTCCAGAGGACAATAGATGAATTAGAGAACAAAATGCTAACAGGATAACAACGACCTCAGAAAAATATACCCTAAACATATCGGAAGAGAGCTGAAACTGGGGGAAAAGAAAGGGAAAGAAAGCAAAAAGAAAAACAAAAGGAAAAGATAAAGATAAAAAAAAAAGATAAAGATAAAAAAAAGAAAGAATATGATCAAATATGAGCAGGCTGGTGCATAGATCAGGGCCACACACTAGATTTTGGGCATATTTTGGTCTGTTAGAAGAAAGTGCCTCCCAAAATTTTAAAGAAAGAAAAACTTATATATGTGCAAAAATAAGGGTAAATATGATGAAGGGATGGAATATGACTGTAAAGATGAAAATTATAAAAGATTTTATAAAGGAACTGATAAAATAAGAAGTTGGTTGAAAAAAGAAAGAAGAGGAATTAAAAAATAAAAAAAAGGAGAGAATGTGATCAGGCAAGAGACTAGAACAAAGCCATACACTAGAGATTTAGGGTATATTTTGGTTTGTTAGAATAAACTCTATTCCAAAATTTTAAAGAGAGAACAACTTATATATATACCAAAAAATAAGGTTAACTACTATGAAAGGATAAAATATGACTCTAAAAATGAAAAATAAAAAAGATTTTTTAAAAACAAGATTGATAAGATATTGGTTGAAAAAGGGAAAAAAAATCACAAAAAAAATGAAAAAGAAAAAAGAAGAAAATTAAAGAAATTAACTTTGAAAGACTAAAGAATCATGGTAAAAAAGCCATGAATTCTATGTGTAGTATTCCCCTAGCTCTGGAGTTCTGCCGTTCTCATTGATCGGTAAACTTGGTCTTGGCTGGCTGTTCTCGCTGATCTTCTGGGGAAGGGGCCTGTTGCCGTGGTTTCCAGAAGTCTTTGCCGGAGGCGGAATTGCCCCGCCCTTGCCCGGTCGGGGCTAAGTAATCTGCTCGGGTTTGCTCTTGGGAGCTTTTGTTCCCTGCAAGCTTTCCGTACAGCTTTGGAGGTGGAGAGTGAAAATGGCGGCCTCCCAATCTCTGCCCCAGAGGAGCCGAGAACTCAGGGCCCCGCTCCTCAGTGCGCCCCCAGAGAAAAGCAGTCAATCACTCCCGTCTCCCCGGTCTCTGGCCACACCTGGCCTGTGACTGTGTGTTTCTATCTCTGGCACCCGACCCCGGGTGGAGTCTCCAAACCCAGCAGATCCCTGTGGTGCACTCCCGTGCAGCTCCTCCCGGGGGGAGGAAGGTGAGTCTCCCCGGATCTGCCGCTTGTTGGGTCCCTGCTGGAGGAGCAGGGGCCCAACTGTGCTGTGGATCACGGTTTATGGCAACCCCAAGCTGAGAGCCCGCGCCTGGGCTCCGTCTCTGCAGCCGGCTTCCTCGCTCTGATACGTGGGAGCTCTGCCACCCTCAGGCACCCCTGGTCTTTCTGTGACCCCAAGGGTCCTGAGACCACACTGTCCCTCGAGGGTTCCACCCCCCGCTCAGCCACTGGAGCGACGTCCCTCAGTGGAGCAGACTTCTAAAAGTTCTGATTTTGTGCTCCGTGGCTCTGTCACTTGCCAGATGTGGCCGGCGGAGGCCCCCTCCCCTGCCGTCTATCCTCCTGAATATCACCTCGGATTCACTTCTCCACACGTCCTACCTTCCAGAAAGTGGTCGCTTTTCTGTTCAGAGAGTTGTTGCTATTCTTTTCTTCGATCTCCTGTTGAATTCATAGGTGTTAAGAATGATTTGATCCCTATCCAGCTGAATTCCTGGGACCAGGCGAAATTTAGGTCTCCCACTCCTCCGCCATCTTGCTCTTCCCAAAACCCTTGGTTAGGTTTTTAACAATTAGTAAATCCACCAATGTATTTGCATTGTCATTGGCCCCTATTTCATGAGAATTTCCTGGGTGCTGGGGACTCTGCTACCTTAACGTACACAGTCCCTTTTTGGATGTAGTGATTTACTCATTAATTTCCTGATAGAGTTGCACAAGAAAACTGTTAACACATCCAGTGAGGGCCTTTCCACTTGGAAAAAAAAAATCCTCCACATTTAACCTGACTGAAAATGTATCACCAAAGTGCTTGGCTTCTGGCACAAACCAGAGACCATGCAGAAATACATCATAAAAATAGATAAACAAGAGCAGAGAGCCCAGAAGGCTGAAGTTGTCTTTTAGATACGGTCATGGTGACAGCCCAGGCAGTGCCTAAAAGGGCCAGAGGATAAAGCAAACTGAACCAGACTTCAAGTCAACAGACATTTATCGAACTCCAGTTCTGCATCAGGCACAGTGATAGTTGCTTTTGGGGATGCACATATGAGTGAAACATCTTATCTGCCCTTAAGGAATGTATAAGAGGAGACAGAGATATACAGAACTGCCACACAAGGCAGGATGCATTATGTGCTCAATGTGAGAAGAGAAATACAACAAAAGTACTTTGGGAATGTGCAGGAGAAAGTAGTTCATTTTTATCATACATATTGGGGAAGCCTTCATGCGGAAGATGGGGCTTGCACTGTGCCTGTGAGATGAGGTATGCTTTTGAGAGGCAGACAGTAAGGGAAAGAGCCAAATCAACAATGAAGAAAAGTCATGAAGAAGACAATTGCAGTGTGTGGCATTCAGGGTTGGCTCAGAGAAGTGTATTGCTGGGGCATGGGAGCTGGTTAAGCAGCTGAGGGGAGGCTGTGGCTTCCATGTCTGGTGTTGGAGCCTGAAACCTGAAACCTGCAGGGAGGGCAGGCGGGAAGAAAAAATGGGTAGGAAGTTGGAGGAGCATGGATAAATCCAAACTCCTAAGATTGGAGGCAGTTCCACAAGGACCAACTGGAACCCACTTAACCTCTCTTACTACCTTTCAGTCTCCATCTCTGATGATGGAGGTGACTTGCAGGAGAAGCTGGGACCATTCTTTATGGAGTTAAATATGTGTCTGCCCCAGCTGTAGGATAGGCTGGGGGAGAAGAGCAGGAAGGAGGTAGGTAAGGAGGTAAGACACTGCATCTGGTTGCTTCCCCAGCTAACCAGCTGAGCCACAGTAAGATGTCTGCTCTGCCACAGCAGCTGATGTCCCTACAGACTGTCACAGCATGCAAAGGACATGGACCCCTGCTCCACATTCCTATTTTAAGTCTTGTACAAATGGTCTCTTCTGCTCTACTCCCAACCCAGAACTCAGCAGTGAAGGGAATCTTAGGAAATATAGTTTCAGTTTTCCTAAATGGACATATTGCAATTCAACCACTTGGTGTCCCCCCCAAAACACTCAGGATTATATTCTACCTGTTTATGTGTTACCAAATAATTTACCTTTTCAGTGGCCACATAATTTCCTTAGATCATTACAGAAAATACCCACCAGACATAACCCATAGTCTAAACTATTTGGGAAAGAATTTATTCATTTGCTAATGATCAATCAGCTTGTTCATTATTCAATTGTTTAGGTCCCAAAGCACTGGAAATTAACAAAAGGTGGAGAATAGGATTAAAGAGCTGTATCAAGTTGATTCTTTTCTATCTTACTGTGGGGATTAATTTTTAAAAGTGAACGGAGAGACCCATTCTTCATTTCTGCTCAACAACTTACAAACTCCAAATACTCCAGAGCTCTCACATATAATTGTAGAACAATCTAGTCTTGAGCCCCTGAAAATATTACGTTGAAAAAAAGGGACAGGTAAGAAGTCAAGTGATTCATTTTTGATGGAGAAAGACTTTGTTTCCTCTTCCTAGAAACACCTGTGCATCTGGGTAGGGTCATGCTTTGGAAGACACCCTGAAGTAAGGGTGAGAAGTTCTTTGTTTGAAACATTAACAATAACCACCACCCTAGACAAGCAAATGAAGCATAGTTATTTTTTAAAGAACACAAATTAAGTGTTCAAACTGCACTTTCCCCTTGAATTACGTTGATCACAAAGAAAAAAGTTTGAAAGGATTGAGAAAACACCTTCAAAACAAAATCGAGAAGTAAACGAAGTAAATTAAAATAGACAGTGTCTATGCTTAATTCATCCTCACGATTGGGTTACCTGTTTTATGTACCTTCACAGCCAGCATTGTGTCTCCAGAAACAAAAACTCTATTTCAGGTAGCTCTGAAACTCAGAGGTGAAAGAGAAGATAATTTGGAAGTCCAAAAGAAGGGATTGAATCTGTACTTCAAGGTCAAAGATGACATTTGAAAGGAGTTGACAATATGTAGAAAAGAACTGCTGATTTCAAAGTTGGCTTTATCGCTGTTCAAATTTGAAGTAAATATTAAATCCAGTGACTCGAGATCATAATTCTAGGCTATTGTTTTCTATCTGTTTTACAATTCAGCATGTTATTTCCAAGAGCTTAGCAAAAGAGTATAAGAGTTTGCCTCTAAATCTTGGAGTCCTGGGTACTAGTGCTGTGATAGGCTAAAATAACTGCTAATCCCTCATGTTCGAACAGCACTTTATGAAGTGATTTCCCATAAAAGGTCTTTTTTGATATAACTGTTATGTGGCATATCTTCCATTTTTATGGACAGTGTAAGTTTTTTGATGTGTAAGATGAGCTGAAGTAGGGAAAGTGACAGAAAATTTACAGACCTATGGAATAATATTCCACAATGCGGTATTCTTTGTAATTATCTTGGCTGAATAGCACCATCCAAAGTTCTTAAATCATCAACAGTGCCATTTTTACTGTA
This sequence comes from Mirounga leonina, assembly GCF_011800145.1. Lineage (NCBI taxonomy): Eukaryota > Metazoa > Chordata > Mammalia > Carnivora > Phocidae > Mirounga > Mirounga leonina. Next base: position 10,882,544 of record NW_023270709.1, read on the forward strand.
AAGGATAAGAGTTATGATCCTTTGAGTCTTTAAATTTTCTTCCTTGACAAAAGTGATCTACCTCTCTAGCCAACCTGTCTCGATGATCCATAACGTTGCTACCCTGGTGCCAGATAGATGTGATAGAGGGCTCCTAAAAGGCTCTTGATGTGAGGAAAATGTTGCTTATATATAATGGGAATCTTGTGAGATTTAAAAGTGGGAAGATGCTAGTTTGGGTCATTAATAACCTGATTCAGCTGAATTTACTTTTATGTTGTTAACATTGTTATTTTGGTTTATGTAACTTATGACTAAAGAATGTTTTTAAAATTTGGAACATGACATTCATTTCTTTATAGCATGGCTTACTTTTAAATATCACATTTATGCCAATAGGATAGTGTCCTAATCTATTTCCATTGAGAACCTTAAACAGGCACTAAGGGTAACAGCTGTTCTGCGAGACAAAAGAGTTACTTACTCCTCCTTCCTGATCTAATGAGCCACAAAAATCTAGTCATTTCTTATTGCTCCAACCATCACTTTTTGCCTACAGCTGGTACTCAGTCAAAACAGTACTCCCCCCCCCCCAAAAAAAAAACCCAAAACAAGATCAAAATAGTCCAAAGTGTGACCAGGTTAGATACATTATTTAAACCAAATCCCTGTCAATTACCTACTAGATTTCTTATCCTGAATGCCATATGGGTCCATCAAAATTAGTATGAAGCCATTTTATTGGGTCTTAAAGCTGTACTTTCTTTGAAAAGCTATTCCTTCTATCTATTATGGTGTCATCATCCACCGACTCTTCCAAGGTAGCAACTTGGGAGTCATCCTTAACTCCATACCTTATCATTTACCATGTGGGATCAAACCACAAGTGTTGTTTCAAATCCAACCTCTCCAATTTGTTCCTAGTCTAGGTCCAAGGATCCTAGGATTCTGGGTCCATCCAGACCCTCTTATTTTTTGCCTGGATCACTGCAGCATTTTTCCAACTGGTTTCTTCGTCATCAATCTCTCACTATTCTTGTTCCCATGGTTGCCAATTACTTTCCTTTAATTAAATTAAATTAATTAATTTTTATAAGTATCATATGAGTAATACAGAATGTATGGGGGTTCCAAGTAGGCAGGGATGAGTTTTCTCATAGGTAATAAAAGCAGGCCTCTTGGAGGAAGTGCGTTTTGAGTTGGACCTTGAAAGATGACTTCTCATTTCTTGAAAAAGGTAGATTGGAGATCCATTTCGAGTGACTGAAGCTTTTAGGATAGGAAAGTAATACCATTAGAAAACCCTTTAGGAAGATTAAAGTGGTGTCTGGAGCCAGATTGAGTAGAAAGGGGATGATTCTGCAGATAAAAATGAAGTTAGGGCACTATTTTATTTATTTAATTTTTTTACTGAGGCATAATTGACATTAACATTAATTTCAGGTATACAACCTAATGAATCAATATTTGTGTACATGGCAAAAGGATCACCATAAGAAGTCTAGTTAACATCTAGCACCATACATAGTTATAATATTTTTTTCTTGTGATGAGAATTTTTAAGATCTACTTTCTTAGCAACTTTCAAATGTGAAATACAGTATTATTCACTAGAGTGCCCATGCTGTACATTACATTTGCATGGCTTATTTGTTTTATAATTGGAGGTTTGTACCTTTTGATCCCCCTTCACCCATTTTGCTTACCCACACTCCACTTTAATTTTAGTGGAGTACTTTGAGGGGGATGGATGTTACTTAAAAGAATTCTCTGCTTCCCTATTCAAGCTAGCTTGGCTTATGAACTCTTTAGCAGGGAACAATGGTCCTTCACAAACTAGCTCATGAGGTGGGTTCAGAAAAATGGAGCAATGATCATGGGTGTTATGCGCATAAAAAAGTAGGGGATTAAGGTGTTGGTAAAGCAAGGAAGGCTATTAATGACACTTATTAATAATGCAAAACAATGTATTTAAACTGAGATTGAAATCTAGGAGAACCTGGGTTTGTATTCATGGGGCACATTAGCTGGGCAGTGAGGCTGGTATATAAAGGATCAAGAAAGAAGATTGCGGACTGGGACTGTATGTGGCAAGATCCTTTTGGGTGGCATTCTCCTGTCACTCTCACACATCCATCATTAGGTTTAGCCACACAATTTCTTGCTATAACTTGAGCACATCATATATCCACCCGACTGTATAGAATGTCTCAGGATTATGAAGATGAATAACCCAAGACTGCAATTCTATTATTTACTAAGATATTCTGAAACTAATCAAAGCATAAAAGTTTAATACTCTTATAGATTTCCTATTGTTTGTGAACTTTATCAATATAAATTTACTCTTAATGTTTTTCTCATTAACAAAACAGTTATTTATTTACTAACTTATGCACTCAACAAATATTTACTGAATTCTGGTGGCACTCCAGATACTATGGTAGGAGCCAAGGAAAGGTTTACAAACAAAATGTGTTGTCAGGGAATGTAGTCATTACTACAAATAATACTGATGTCTATATTTTAACCCTGGGTTTTTGGGGGGTGGTGTGTAGAGGGAAAAAGGATCTGTTCTCTAAGGCCTTATGTGTGATATTTCACTTTTAAATGTTTCTTGTAAGGAACAAAGTATTAGATTGTCATTTTCAATGATTTCTGATGGTCTTTGCCTTGGGAAGGGAGAATTTAGACCCTTTACTTTTATTTGACTATCATGCCTGGTCTACCCTTGTCATCATGATTTATACTTTATTTTAAAATGTTTAATTTCTCTCTTCTATTTTCCACACAATTCAAAAAGTAGCTACTCTCTTTCTCATTCTTCCAGTTGCTGTTTTGGTCTTTAACAAGAGAACTTTCAAACTTTATGTAATTGTCAAGGTGTGGAACAAAGTCACAGCTTTTATTTATTTTTTATTTATTTATATATTAAAAATGTTTTTTAAAAGATTTTATTTATTTATTTGACAGAGAGAGACACAGCAAGAGAGGGAATACTAGCATGGAGAGTGGGAGAGGGAGAAGCAGGCTTCCCGGCCAAGCAGGGAGCCCGATGCGGGGCTCAATTCCAGGAGCCTGGGATCATGACCTGAGCCAAAGGTAGATGCTTAATGACCGAGCCACTCAAGTGCCCCAACTCACAGCTTTTAAATCCCCTTTTGAAAAGGTGAAGAATTCAGTGCTTTTATTTTTCTTTTCCCTTTAATTTAGGGCTTGGTCAATGTATCCTCGAGCCTGGTGTGTGTGTGTGTGTGTGTGTGTGTGTAAAATATAGTCCCAAATGTAGTGGGTTCAAAAACCAAAATTAGCATGCCGTCTTAAGCAATTACCTCACCAAAGCCTTCTTTGCCCCCCTAGGAATGATCTTTTTCTTTTGAATGGCAAAGAACATTTTCTTGTATTAAATCATGGCTTAAAAAAACAAATATCAACGACAACAAACAAACAGAAGAAAACTCCACAACTCTTTCATAAGCATTTAAGTGGGACAAGGATATTTTTATTTTTCTTCTGCTAATCAGAAAATCAAATATATCCAGGCCATCACGTGTATGTACTCATTTATCTTTAATGAAGACTGCTGTATTGCAGCTCTCACCAACAGGGAATAGTAATGGCCATTATTATCTATAATAGTCATTTAAAAACTGCGAGTACGATAAGAGTGGCTTAATAATTTAAAATATAAAATAATTTAGAATGTGGCTCTTGAGACCACAGTGGTACAAAAGGAAGCATATCAGCAGGGACTGGAAATCCTAAGTCCACGTCAAGGCTAAGGTGTGAACCAGAGGGGTTGCAGACAGGTGTAAAAGACCAAAGCTGGTGTTCGGCCTTAGAGCAACTGAAGGCAACAAATGTCTTCCGTGTCATTCCAGAATCTTTAATATTGGCAAATGGCATAGATGGCAGCTTTAACCCTGCAGTCTTGTAAAGACCGGAAAGGCCTTATAGATCACCTTGTCTGGAAGCGAATTGTCGGAGCTTGTAAAGCAACCGCGGTCCAGGATGGCTGAGCTCGTTAGCAGTGGCAGCTAGACTAGAGACGGGGCTGTCTGGTACCAGCTTCAGACTTCTTCCCATTGCCCCCAGTTGTCTCTCATTTTAATCCCAAGGTTGTGATTCAGTGGCAAACGGTAGAGATTTCAATTCTTCTATTTTTTTTTAAAGATTTTATTTATTTATTCATGAAAGACAGAGAGAGAGAGAGAGAGGCAGAGGGAGAAGCAGGCTCCCAAGGAGCAGGGAGCCCGATGCGGGACTCGATCCCAGGACGCTGGGATCATGACCTGAGCCGAAGGCAGACGCTTAACCATCTGAGCCACCCAGGCGCCCAATTCTTCTATTAATAAACCAGTGTGATAAATTCAACTTCCTCTCCTAACATTAGCTGATCATAACATTTTTGGCTTATTGAAAGTTTCAGTTTCGAAGAGGAGCCCACAATAATCATGCATCCTAAGCAATCACAGTATTTGAATAATCTGTCCCTTTCATTTAAACAGATACAGGCAAAAAAAAAAAAAGTGAAGAAAAAAACAGATACAGGCAGGTTGTTGTCTCAGTGATAACTTTCCTCTGTGAACATAATTCTTTGGCCTCCGTTTGACACACTGGGGCATTACGTTCGCACTAGCACATTTCACGTCCCTTTGATGGAGTAATAAGACAGGACATTAACATCCACCTCAAAAACGTTCCTGGAGAGGCATTTTGACCTACATTAGCAGCATCTTCAGATAGTCATGAAGCTTTTACAAGACAAATAAGCAAACCTTTCTGGAGCTGAGGCATAGCGGTGATACATATAATGATTTGGCCCTTCTTTTCTGAATATATATAAGGCATATTATCTGATAAAGATTACCTTCTAAAAAGAAACTAGGGAAATCTTAAGTATACTTTTGTCATATGAAAATCTTCCTAAAAAAATTCACATCTTTTTAAAAACATTCTTTGTCATTGGCTCTCAGCCAGTGATCACTGTAGTAAGTTGAAGAGAAACACAGGTGTCAAAATGATTTTTCTGTTTTTGCAAAGATGCCCACATTAACGATTGCATAGCCTGAGAGTAATCACTGGTGTCCCCAGTAGAAGGCAATCCAATGAATAGAATTTGAGGAAGCAACTTGTTTGGTGTATTAGTGGATTCCATTACAGTGATGAAATTGTTCAGAAATACACCTGTGGTGTTATAAATTAACAACCGCGAACTGAGCCAGCTCTGACTTGGGGAACTCTTACAGCAAAGTGCAGGCCAGCTATCGGGAAGGGATTCAGGGTGGTGGGTGAATCGTGGAGACTCTGGAAACCTGCGTGGAATGAACAGAATTCAGAACAGAGAGTGAAATCTTTAAAGAGCTACTAGCAGGGAAATGAATGCTGGAAGGCATTTCTTTTTCTTTCTTTCTTTCTTTCTTTTTAATGAAATCAAAGCTTTAACAAGCTAAAAGAAAGCAAATCCCCTGAGCCTGAGGAGTTTTGTAAATAAAGAGACCAGCCTTCCTGTAGGAGCGGGGCTAGCAGATAACTTCCCATTTAGAGGTGCCGCAGCAGTCATGTCTTATGTGCGAAGTTAGCTTGTCTGGACTCATTGTGCTCCCCATTTTTCAAAGTGGAGAGCAGACACCGCTTGAAAACTTATCCCCTTCGTGATGCCCGGAACGTGATCCATTAGAGATTTATTTGGATTTCTAAGCACATGTGCCACGGAAGATTAAAAGTGAATAATCAGTCATTTACCTTAATGTGAATGAATGAGGTGCCTTCCTGGTAATATCTCAGTGAGCTGCAAGGAAAGAACAGAGATGCTATAGAAGAAGAGAGAAGGCAGAGGGAAGCAGCAGAGATGAGCACCCCCACCTCTGTGCCCCGGAGGTGTCAGCTGGGGAGCCAGAAGAAGAGAAATGAAGACGTTAGGGAAAGAGAGGAGGAAGAGAGGTGGGAGAGACTTACACGGACGACATGCGTCTCAGCCGGCTGCCTACAATCCTCTCAGTCTACAAATACAATCTTCCTGCCCCAGCCAAGTGTGGCTGTAATTAAGCTCTTGCTTTGTTCTCTACTCTATCTCCCTCAACCCACATATTTTCTTTCCTGTGGTGGAGATCATGTTCCCTATTGATAACACAACAGCGGACAGCCTTCTTGAGTTGAGCTGTGATGTATGAAATTAGCAGAAGGGATGTGTCTGGGTAGTTTAGGTCTCACGTCATTGCTCATCCCTGGAAGACGACTCTACTTCTCTTTCAGGTACTCAGCTATCAAGAGTAGAGATCCAATCAGTTTTTACTATCTTCCCCCACCCCTCCATCAAACGTTAAGTGTAAAGCCTGGCAGGAAGGCACATTTGAAACAAACAAAGCTAACTACTCCAGAGGGGTGATGTAGTCACCTGACTGCATGACCTGAAAGCCTGTGACCTTTGCTTAGGCATCTCTCCCCCTGCTACTCAGATGCTCCCATTTCAAAAAAGGGAGGATCAGCTAATAGTAAAAATACCAGTGTTGAACACCAGCCCTGTGGTCTTTTAATCCTTACTAAAATAGGCACATGCAATAGGTTTTGTTTTCCCCCTCCATATAGAAGAGGAAGCCAAGGCTCAAAGCAGCGAAGCAACTTAGCCACGATCATACATTTGATGATCATACATTTCATGCTCTTGCCGTGAGGCCAAAAGGCCTGTTATACTCATCTGACTCCTATTTATTTTCTCACAGTCTGATTTTATGATCTGTATGGTACAAGCGTTGTAAAACACAATCCAATGTAGATTGTAAGGAACTAACAGAGTTTGCCCATCAAGAGTAAAGATGGAATACAATACAATATTCTAATTAGTATTCATGAAAAATACTGATGTATCAAGATACTTCATTATTGCTTCTAAGGTTATGTTGCATGATTTTTGGTGGTTTCTTATGCTTTTCTCTTTTTTCTTAAAAGATTGTATTTATTTATTTGAGAGAGAGAGAGAGAGCGAGAGCACGAGATGGGGAATGGCCAGGGGGAGAAACAGACTCCTCACTGAGAAGGGAGCCTGATGTGGAACTTGATTCTGGGACTCCAGGATCATGACCTGAGCCAAAGGCAGACACTTAACTGACTGCGCCACCCAGGCACCCTGATTTCTTACATTTTTATGTCAGTTTTTTAATAATGCATTTTAAAATCAAAATACAAGTGAACGCCTTTTCCAAAATGGTATTAACCTCAAATACCATTCCCCTCTGTTTCAGTATAGACATGAGATGACTAAAATATGATGTTTATCAAACTCTGATTTCATTTGCTTCAAGTACATGAAACATTGTTGGTAAGAACAAAGTCTCTACTGTTCTGTTCAGTTTTAAATCTTAAATATAAAACTTGCAATTATTCATGAGTCATTTTCTTTTTTCTTAACTTTTCAGTTACCACCTTAGGGCAAATCCTAATATGTGGGGATTTAGAATTAGTATTATTTAAATAACCTTAGGAACCCTAAGTGATTTCTTATAGGTTGTGTGATATGCTTCCACCTTTAAGTTCCACATGAATCAAGTTAATCACAAAGTCAAATATGTAAAATTCAGATATTTTGTTGTTTAGACAACTACAAAGAACAGAATGTAAAAGGGAAAAAAAAAACCACTGAAAAAGGCAAATTCTAACATCCCACTTATGAATCCTTCTGTATTCCTGACACTGGCAGTTGGGGCTTCCTGATATAGTATTTGATGTTAAAATTGGTGGGGAAACTCCCCATTTTACTGCCAATACTTGTTTTTTTTTTTTGTAGAATTTCATCTTTTAACAGTATGGCTATACTATCACAGAAAAGCATGTCTGTCCTTCTTATCAGATTAATTCTTGGAAGAATGTTGAATTTATGGCCATTGCTCAATGGTGTAGCATGGCGCTTTAAATAAAATGTCTTTATTCTTTTACAACTTGGATAATAACTAAGGTAATGAAACGTAGTGAATACCATCTTTATTTTTTCTCTGAAGGTGTGCAAGGAACATTGGTTTTTAGGAAATGTACATCCTTGGGACACCCTGTGGTGGTAGGAGTTGGGGGTCCAAGAGCCAGAGGTCTTGGACTACCAACCAACGAATGAGTTTGGAAGGGTCCCTCATAATGCTTATCATCTCCCTACCTAACTTTTCCCCCCATATAAAGAAGAGAGAGTAAGTAGTTGAAGAAATTCTTTCCTGGTCTAAACATTTGGGATTCACAGTGGCATTATTTAAAAAAAAAAACCACAATAAAACAACAACAGCAAAATTGGGGAGTAGAGATACGATAGTTAATTGTATTTATTCTTATGATGGAAGCAGAGTGATTTTTTTTCTATTATTAATTGTTCAGGATTGAAAATCGCATGTCCTCAATTAACCAGGAATGTCAGGTGGGTAATTTTGCCCTTGGACACCATGTTGCATGGTGTTTGGGATATAGACTTTGCAGGCAGGTCTCTGGGGTCTGAATCCCAGCTTCACCCACTCTCATAGGCCATCATCTTAATGATATTCCCTAATGTCATCATCAAGAACTTGCGTGCTGAACACAGGAGATTTCTTTGTCCTGTGGGGCATTGGCAGACTGAAGATAGACCCAGCCAAATTCTGAGGCAATAAGATTCAGTTAAGCCTACATTCCATATCTGAGAGTATCTGCTCATCTACTCATGAGGTCCTGATTTTAACTGGAGGACTTTGGGTACATCGTTCTGTCTCAAACAGATAGCTTTTGTCTCTCTGATCACCCTTCGGGAAAAATGTCATGGAAACACAAGTATATAGATTTCAAAGTAGCTACCAACCTGTTTACATAGCTTCCCAGGATTCGTGCTTCCTTCCCAGCTCTGGGCTTTTATATATTAGCACGGCAAAACTAAGTTCACAGCAGCAACGCAATTAGCAAGCTCTCTGAAAAACTACCTCCGTTTGTGGCTGCTAATGTATTTGCTATAGATTTTAGTGACAGAAATAGTGATATTAATGTCGTCAACATCCATGTCACTGCTTGCAGGCATCATGTAAACCAAAAGGTTACATTTTAAATTATGAAAGCCTGGGTTAAAAAAAAAGTCCTTCATTTTTCTGACTTGTCACATTAGAGTTTAAGATTCTGTTATAGGTGCTCAGAATTAATCATAACATGTTAGCCTAGGTAAAAATAAAATATAATGTGGGAAGCCCATATCCTTGATTTAAAATATTTTAAATGTTATGCTACAGTCTAAATATAGATATATTGATATATATATTGACATTTATTTTATATATACATATAAAATAAACTTTTGTTTTATGAATAGCCTCTACGTTTAGCCCGAGAACTGTGTTTCTCATCAGGCATATTCTAATTAGAGTACATTTCTCTGTTTTGAAATTCTAAATAATCCAAGATAATACAAATTTTAGAAAAATTGACCTTTTAATTAATCAAAGCAGCATATACCCAGACACACATATGTATGCAGGAAGTGTGCAATTTTCGTATTTACTGGGTATCCGACTGTTTAATGTTTCAAACAACCTTATGGAGGTGGCAGTATATCCCACTGAGTCTTAGAGATTAAATAACTTCCCCAAGAGGGGGTTGGGAGGATGGGTTAGCCTGGTGATGGGTATTGAGGAGGGCACGTTCTGCATGGAGCACTGGGTGTTATGCACAAACAATGAATCATGGAACACTACATCTAAAACTAATGATGTAATGTATGGGGATTAACATAACAATAAAAAACTAATAAAAAAAAAAGAAAAAAGAAAAAATAACTTCCCCAAGATCGCACAATTATAAAGTGGTAGCATGAGGGTAAAATGAAGGGTTGTCAGTCTCTAAAATCAAACCCCTTACATATGTTTCACATCCAGACCCCTAACTATATTCATAACTATAATTTTTAACCATTACTTCTTTATTTAAATAGTTTTGACACCAGTTCTCTTCTTGATATAAAATACTGTTGCTTGGGGTTTTTTTTACCCTCACATGAGATATTTTGAGATCATGTTCCTTACATGGGCAGGGATGTCTTTTCAAAGGTGTGAATTTGTGAAAAGCTGTCCACCACTTAATAGTCAACAATCTAAGTATTTATTCATTGATTCATTATATGTGTTTATTCATTTATCAAATATTTACTAAGTACCAATTGCAGGCGAGGCATCCTGCTAGATGTTAAGAATAGATAGGACTAGGGGCGCCTGGGTGGCTCAGTCGTTAAGCGCCTGCCTTCGGCTCAGGTCATGATCCCGGGGTCCTGGGATCGAGCCCCGCATCGGGCTCCCCGCTCGGCGGGAAGCCTGCCTCTCCCCCCTCCACTCCCCCTGCCTGTGCTCCTCTCTCACTGTGTCTCTCTCTGTCAAATAAGTAAATAAAATCTTAAAAAAAAAAAAAAAAGAATAGATAGGACTAGAAATTGACCAGTACATTTCTGTTACTTAGAATTACACATCTCTCTAAAATCTAGGTCATCTTCACTGATATGGGGGGGCGGGGATTTCTTCAGTTTTGTTGAGAAACCACTGAAGGCCTTGTTTTAATACGTAGTTAGCACCGTAATAGCTTATGCTATCTCCAGTAAGAAAGCCCATTTGCATGACATCCTGGAATGAATCTAGATGGATCACTTTTATTAAGGAGTGAGATCGGGATTTATTTGTCTTAAAAACCAGCGCAGAGGCACCACGGTGGCCCAGTCGGTTGTGTCTGACTCGGGTTTCGGCTCAGGTCTTGATCTCATGAGTCCTGGGATGGAGCCCCATGTCCACGTCCATTGCCTCCCTAAGCGGGGAGTCTGCTTGTGGATTCTCCCTCTGCTCATACCCCCACTTATGTGCTCACACCTCTCTCTCTCAAATAAATAAATAAATCTTAAAAAAAAAATCAGTGCAAAGTGTTTGCTTGTTTTGTCTTTTAAGCACAGGCCAAAGACAGATTGGAAGCTGTACAAGAGAAAGCAGAAATACCTCAGTTATTTTGGCCAGTTACTTTTAACTCCTATTTTAGGTCAAGATTTAGTGAAAGAATGAAAGATGTTTCAGCATCCTGATTGGGTTCTTACATTGAATGCTCTTCATTCTTAGTGGGGTTATGGCTTGGAAGGAGATGATCACGGAGTTCAGAGAATCAGATGTCTTGATCCTGTTGTTTTATTAAACGACTCAGCTAGTGAAAGAATTCACAGAGCTTCAGACTGTAATCAGTCCATATTGGGAGAAAAATCATTTGTGGAACAGTTCAAATGCCAGTGACTTTAGTATTTTCCAGCACTGAAAAAATAAGTAACGGTAAACGCATGCTATTGGGCCAGTAACTGGAATTCTTTAGAAATTCCCAGAAACTGAACAAGAGATCAAGGGTATTTTGTGGCTTATTTTTTGAAGTCAATCAAACAATAATGGTGATTGTAGCATCTGGCATCTAAATGGTATTAACTTTTGGCTGTTGCCTCAATTTCATTAAATTCAGTGAGATTTTTGTTATAGGGAACTTGCCAAAGAAAATTTGCATACCAGAAACAAAATAGTCATGGAATTTATTCATTAGCTTTTGTACCCACAAAAGGTCCACAAATGCAAAGGTTTGATTTTGGATGGAGTTCATCTGGATGTGTCACTAGGAAGGGTATCTTTGCATTGCAGGCTGCCTAAATTTGGAAGAATTCAGCCCCATCCATTTTCTTTGTTCTTTGTGGATCTCCAATGGAATATAGTGGTCTGCAAGGCCAGAGAGCCAAAACATTTCACCTTTTCAAGGGCTTTTGGAGGCCTACAACTCTAGATCAACCTGATTTATAGCAAAGTTACCAGGGAAATAGTTTTATAGGTCTTTCATTTTTTTTTTTTTTTACCATTAACTATATAGTATTTTTTCTTTTTGTATGGTCTCAATTATTTCATTTCACTCCTAATTAAATCCCTTAGGGGGTGTCCTGGGTGGCTCAGTCTGTCAAGCATCTGCCTTCGGCTCAGATCTGGATCCCTGGATCCTGGGACTGAGTCCCGTGTGGGCTCCCTGCTGAGTGGGAAGTCTGCTTGTCCCTCTCCCTCTGCCCACCCACCCTCCCACCCCACTCATGCTCTCTCTCTCTCTGTGTTTCTTTCTCTCTCTCTCGTGAATAAAGAAAATCTTTTAAGATAAATAAATAAATCCCTCACCTCACTGCTGTTGCTAAGAATGAAGAGAGGCATGATTTTTAGCCCTTGGATTTTGTTGATCGATTTAAGAGACAAGGTTTTTGTTAGTTATAGTGACTGACCCTTAAATTACTGTTTAAAAAAAATGCTTTTTTTTCTGTCTGATTTTATAAGTGACTTGAAAAAAACCAAAGGTGTTTCTAATGCTTGTAGTTGAATGGAAGCTGAGATCTGTTAATCAATACTTATCTCACCTGATTCAATTTACAATATGATGTTCTTCCTTTCCTGAAGTAACATCAATTCAGTGATATATTTTTTCACAGTGATAATATGTTTGACTTACGAAAATTATATTGTTCTGGAAAAATAAGCTTTTTTTTCAAAATTTTTTCCTGTCATCATGAGATTTGTTATGATATCTCAGGTCTCATGAAGGTGAGCTTTATTGAGCAACCTTGGTTGCTAGGTTCACAAAATCGGCTGGAGAGAGTTAACCCCAAGAGGGAGCTGAGCCCACTGGTGTTGTGTGGGCTGAAGTTCCATCCACGGTCTCTCCTTCTAGAGGGAGATAGATGCATGAGGTGGAGAAACTTTGCAGGCTTAGAATAGAGCTCAAGGCAGAATTCCAGCCCTTTAGTTGGAATCAGAAGACAGAATGAAGAAAATGGAGCAGGGCTTAATCTCACTCAGGTTTGGGTACCACTGCCCCAGGTCCTGGCTGATGTTTTCTGGCCCTTAGCATATCCAGCTGCTGGAACCTAGACAAGAAAAAGACAAAAGAATTTCAGCAGAGTCTGAAACTCCATCAAGAATGGTAGAACAGTTGGATTTGCAAAATTCAAGTTTTGAAGGAGGTTGAACATTATTTTTCTATTTGTTTCTGTAACTCCAAACAGTGGCGTAAATTTCAGCAAGAGTATATGTGATGAGGTCAGAGGGACTGAATATTCTTGGTGATGTCGGTATGCCTCTGATTTCCTAGTGATTCTAAAGTACAGCACACTGTTCTCAACCCCCTCGTCTTCAATTTGTCTCCCAATAATAAATAATGTAAATAATGCTAAAATTAAATGAAAGCCCATTTCACAACACAACAAACAAACACCTAAACATTAAAATGACAGAAGAGTCCCCAAACAGAGTAGAAAGCCCCGGAGTGGTGGCCTCACCATCGTTAAACTAAATCATCAGCACAAGCAGGTTCTAATAAACCATTCAGTGTGATAAAGGGGCGCTATTATGTCACAAGCCCAGAAGGCTCTGCTGCTGCCACAACCACAAAGTGAATAGGGTTAAAAGACTTTAAATGGGATTGCCATACTTTCTACAGCAGCAGTGCAGGGCTACCAGCGGATAATATGCCTTTATTAATGTATACAATAGGACACTAATACAGATTAGAAGTATCTATGATGTTAGACAATCTGGTTTGTCTCCATGGAAAAATCAGTGGGATGTGGCCAGAAAGAAAACACATTTTACAGAAGTAATTCCAATCAAAGTCTTTTTGGATAATGAATTGCATTTTTTTGTTGTTGTGGAATAGAAGCTTCTATGAGAAAAGTAACTGGCCAATTAATGTCCATTTAATAACTTTTCAGCACCGCCGATCTGCCAGGCACTGTGCTAAGTACTAGTACTAAGTACTAGTACCCTTCGAAAAGTCAGGACGCTTGTTTTCAGTGAGGTTTGTGGCACATCAGGCCCAGAACTGGCAGATATTTATTCTGTCCTTGACGTTGTTAATGTAAAACCCATACACGGTTTCAAAATAAAAGCCTAGTTTTTAAAGAGTTTTGCATCCCTTATTTTGACATTCCTCTCACTTTTTTTTTTTAAGATTTTATATTTATTTATTTTAGAGAGTGAGAGAGAGCAGGCATGCACAGGGGGAGGAGGACAGGGAGATGGAAAGGGAGAAACAGATTCCCCGCTGAGCTGGGAGCCTGACACAGGGCTCGATCCCAGGACCCCGAGATCATGACCTGAGCTGAAACCAAGTGTCCAATGCCCAACTTACTGAGCCACCCAAGGCACCCCAGACATTCCTCCCACTTTTGCTTGTTTGATTCTCACCATTTTGACCTTTAGCTCTGGGGAAAAAAAAAAAAGTAGATACATAAAAATGAAATGAAGTTGAAGAAACAGTACCATTTATAAATCTGAGACGTTATTCTTGTGCAACATTATGCGTTAGGCGAGAGACTATCATTGCTTAACTAATCACTAAAATTAATTGTTGCAAATATTACCTGATGATCCGAGATTGAACTTCTTATCATATTGGAAAAAAAAAAGAAATGAAACATTCCGTATCATTTTGACATAATCTTCTGGCAAGAGAACCCCAGCACTGTCCTACAGTAATGCTTTCAATTACTTTACTAAGTAGTCACACATTAAGGTCTACTGGAAAATGATCTTTTATTCTCCTGGTGCCCGGTCCTATTGTTTTCCAAATGGATTTTGGGAATAAAGATGCACACGTGAATGGAAAAATGTTATTTACAGTGTTGTACTCTTTTTTGGTGTGCTTTCTCACATAATATAAAGATAGATGCTACTGTTTATTTTTTAATTTGGGCATGTTTTATTTTACTAGCTGAAGAACTATAATCATAATGACAAATTTTCTGGTGTGACTCATAATGTTGTCAAGCTTCTCTTATGGCAAAAGTTGATTCAATTTACAATTCTTCCTAAAGGGGTTCTTTCATTTGTTTTCTTGGGGGCATGCTAATTGGAGTAGGTTTTGCAATGAACTAAATGGGCTAATAATACTGCCCTTGTTGGTTGAGCTTGTGAGTATAATTTGTTCTTCCAAATGGCAGTCTGTGTGTGCGCATGTGTGCAGGCCTTTGTGTATGTGTATTTGTGTGTGTATGAATGTGTGTGGGGAGGAACTGAGGGGGAAATTCACCAGATTATCACTAATCCTTAGTCTTCCTTCACAACTGGCATAACTCTGAAGTGGTTACCATATGGTAACAAGTGATAGGTAGGGGTTCTCTTCCAAAGCACATAAGGATAAATCCTTAAGAAGAAAAATATTTCTATTACTTTAATCATGAGCTACTAGCATTGTGGATTTTCCTGATCATGAAACAACAGGATGTCGTGTGTGTAGATCTGATTTTAGATGGTTTTTGGCATGGCTTTTGTTCCCACAACCTGTAGCTAGTTTAATATGGTAGCTTAAAGTTGACAGGCTTTGACCAGTTGCCATAGTCAAAGGTGTAATTCTTTATCTGTGTAAATGGACTTTCAAATTAAAATTTTGTATTTTGGGGGTTTAAAATAGCATGTAGTTAGCAGCCCCTGGCATAAACCTTTCCAGGTTCCTATGAAGATGTGAGAAGATAAAAATTGATGACAACAATGCAAAACAACAACAACAACAAACAGATAAATAAGAAAAAAAGTGAAAAACAAGTAAACAAGAATAGCTGTGATCCTATTACCAGGATCTAGAAGGATGCTCTAATAATTATAAGGATGGATGGGATCTGGAAGGATGCTCTAATTATTATAAGGATGATGCACCTAGACTGAAAAATCAACCATGGTCCAGTGTTAATAAAAATGGTTCCCTTCAAGGTGGGGAGATTTATTTTTAAGTACATTTCAGACATCTCCTCTGCAAAGCTATAATGCTAATGATAGAGGGAAATCAGCCATGGAAACTTGAGAAGAAAATATCCTTTCTCAACAGTTGTAGACCTGGCCACATTATCTTTCTTTTGTGCAAGGAAAAGAAAGATATTCTGCATTATACAAGAGTTTAAAATACATTATCAGTGTTACTTAAAAATTACTTCTTTTTTTTTTTTTTAAAGATTTTATTTGTTTATTTGACAGAGAGAGAGAGTGAGAGCAGGAGCACAAGCAGGGGGAGTGGGAAAGGGAGAAGCAGGCTTCCCGCGGAGCAGGGAGACCGATGCGGGGCGCGATCCCAGGACTCTGGGATCATGACTGGAGCCGAAGGCAGACGCTTAACGACTGAGCCACCCAGGTGCCCCCAAAATTACCTCTTTTGATGGCAGGATTAATCCATATTAAAATCTAAAATTGGGGAAGATCCTAGATTCTATCACAAGGAAAGAGTAAAAAATGTGGACCATGTTATTTATCATAGCTACTCCATTATTATAAAAATAGGAACTAGGAAACCAACACTAGGAAAACGTTTCATATAGTCTGACAATGCAGGCATAAAACTTACCATGGTTGGCTTTCCATGGCATAGGAAAATACTTTCAATGTAATCAATAGACTGTAAGCTTCATGAAGGCAGGTCCCACCTTGGTTCCCTCTCCATTTGCACCTGGCAAATAATTGGCGCAATAGATATTTGCTGACTATAATAAGTAAATAATGATTACATGTGACTGGGTATAAAATGGTGTAGGGAGCTTCGTTTCAAGTATGTTTACCACTGGGGAAAAGGCCTGGTCAAGCAAGCCTCCTCTAGCCCCTTGGTAGGGTGGATACATAGGGTAAAAAGCCCCATACTTGGCTGCTGGGCAGAGGTGAGGGGGTCTGGAGCTAGATTTTGCAACAGGAGGGACAGACTTCCATGGCATGCTGTGCGTTTCTATCGCCACACTTAACATACTTTTGCAATTATATGTAGATTAATCTAGAATGTAAAGCTCTTCAAGTGTTTGTTCCAGATAAGGCAATCGAACGTTTGTGGAATTCCATCAACTCTAATGAGACCCTGCAAACTAGGGTAAGGAACAACTGACTGGGTTTTACTTTTGTCATAGAAGCATGTCTTATATCTGGATTAATACTGTGGATGAGATGTTTGTGTTCTCCAAAATTAATAGGTTGAAGCCCTAACCCCAATCTAAGGATTTCACTACTCTAGGTATCATACAGTATTTGGAGATAAGGCCTGTCAGGAGGTGACAAGTTAGATAAGGTCATAAGGGTGGGGCTATGACCCCAGAGGATTAGTGTCCTTATAAGAAGAGACCCCAGAGAGCTGGCTGTCTGCATTCATGCACTGAGGAAAGGCCACATGAGGACAGCAAGAGAACAGCTGTCTTCAAGCCAACAAGAGAATTCTCATCAGAAACCAAATCTGCAGACACCTTGATCTTGGACTTTGAGGCTCTAGAACCATGAGAATATGCATTTCTGTTATTTAAGCCACCCAGTCTGTGGTATTTTGTTATGGCAGCCCAAGAAGAATGAGACAGTTAATGAGTAATCTGTGCTAGGCTATGCGGCATCTTAACTTTATTTACCCTGGCTATTTCCAAAACCCGGAAGCCAAGTATCTTGGATGAGGTCTCAGGCTCTGTTCCCTGCATTCCGGTTACGGTCCAGCATGGTGGCTCTCACTCAGTAAAGGATGGCTTAGGGAGTGGTTCTTGACCAGAGCGGCTGGGAACAGAACGGAGGGAAGTGTGGGACTTGAGCTCCACCTCTTTAGAACTTCAGGACATTGTGTCTTTCTCTGTTTCTTAGTTTTCTCAATGACACCTGCCTCTTCGACATCATGGGGGGCCTGGGAGGATCAAATGGGATTGTGAGATTGCTTTGTTTATCATGAACACTATATAAATGTAAGGAATTTATTGAAAAGTACCATTCTGACTTGAGAAAGGAAGGCCCTTAACTAAGTGAACATGCTTCAGAGGACCTGCTTACCTTGTTCTAGCCATGCTTCTCACCATATCAAGGACAAGAGGAGGTACCACCCAAGCAAAGCCCCAGCTTCTGCACCTGCAACTGGGTACTTGGGATCCTCAATTCCCTATCTAATGAGTCCTTAGCTTTCAAGAGCTGCCTTGGCCTCCTCACCAGCCCCACCCTCCCAGCTGCACCCAGGATGGCTCACTTCTAGGTGGGAGGGGTGCACAAGAGGTGCACCCTTTAGAGAAGGGTGCTCGGGCGGACCTTGGACTTGCAGGCTGAGGTGTCCACAAATGCGTGTGTAAGTGTGTGTGTGTCTGTGGGGGTGTATGGAATGTGTGGTCCCTTATGAAGCAGGAAGAAGCCCAGAGAGGGAAGAGAAAGGGGACGACCAGGACTGGGGGGTTGTAGTTCATGGTATAAGGTATGTGGGCCTCTTTGTCCTCTTTGCCGGGCCCTGAAAATGTTATGATGAGTCTGTACCTGAATCATAGGTTCAGTCTAACTGTGTGATTTGGGGCTAATCTATTTGTATATCAGGCTCTTACTTGCCTCAAATTATTAAAACATTATAGGATTTGAAACTCTGTCTGTAGGTTTGGACACATAAAACGTGTGATAGTTATAGTTCTACCCCGATTTTCTACTTCTGCTGGAATTCTGGCTTAGATATTAATTTCTAAACTCATTTATAAAATTCATACACTCATTGATTTTATTGGCTTTCCAATATCCATTTCATTACATATATAAAAGTTATCCTTTCTGGGTTTTAGGTCTTTCCACAGTTTTTATAAATGGTCTTCCTTCTACCTTAACTAATATGGACTTTCTCTTATTTTCATTTCTCAGATTCCATAATTAGTCTTGAGAATTTTTTATCATATATTTCATTTTTATCAGTCATCATTACATCTGCCTCTTTTTAAAAAATATATTTTTCTACTTTTTCTGATTAATTCATATTTCACCTCTGCTTTTATATTTTAATAAGATTGATGCCTACATTTAACGTATTTTATGGTATAGCTTGTTTGTGCCACAAATGACTGTGACACATTCAGAATTTGAGCTTCGCAGGGCTGAGTCGAGATGGAATTTTGTAGTTAATTTGGTTGCAATAACTGGGGATATTTTATGAATAAAATTATCATATAATCAAAAAATGTTTTAAATGGGTAACTTTGTTTTAACTTAAATTGACATAAGGGAGTCTATGAGCTGGCCTAAGATTCATAGCATTTTTTCTCTAGGAGAATCCCAAGAGGTCAGTTTATAAACAAGTAATTATTGAACACACCCAAGAGAATCTGGATCTTATTCCCAGATCTGCCATTAAGCAAATTGCTTAATACCCTTGTCTTCATTTGTACAAGGTTGCACTGAGGATAAAGTTAGAGACAATAGATGAAGCCATACCTCGGAAAGCAGAAGAGTCTGCAGTGATAATTTGTCACATTAATAATAATAATATTATTACATGATCCTCCTAATGCATAATTTACATGATGTAAATCTAAATCATATTTTCATTGTGGAAATTCTTTACAAGGCTTAAGGCTCTATCATGACATATATAATGGAAGTCTTGTCATTTCATGACCTGTTTAAGATAGTCAATTTATTGCAAGCAGGGTTTGGCTTAACAGGGACCACTCTGTCCCCTTGTTCATATGATAGGTCACATAGCTAAAGAAACTACAATTTTTTTCTTTGATTCTTTTTTGTTGTTGTTCATTAAGACTACAGATTGGTGAATAAAAGTAGAAATGAAATAATGAAATGAATAATACATGTGTTATGTTGGGTAATGATCTTATAGACTCCCATTGGAAAAGGTAACATGGCCGAGTGTCCACTGGTAAGCCAGACTGCTCACATTTGAATCCCAGGCTCACCACCCAGGAGAGGTGTAGTTTTGGACAAATTCTTAACCTCTTCATGGCTGTTTCATGTTATACCAACTGTGGATAACCCAGTGTCTGGCCCTAGACTGCTGTTAGAAATAAATAAGCTAATATTTGTAAAAAGCCCTTAGTGCTTGGAACACTGTATTGGGTCTAGAAATGTTAATGTTTCATGATTAATAAATTTGAAAATAATTGTCCTCTGTAGCCCTCATAATTTAAAGATTAAAAAAATGTTTAAAGTGTGGTAAAATATACATAATATAAAATTTACCATTTTAACCATTTTTTAGTGTAGGACCTGGTGGCATTAAGTACATTCCAAATATTGTGCAAGTAACACCTCTGTCCATCTCTAGAACCCTTTCATCACCCCAATGTGAAGCTCTGTACCCACTAAACAATGACTCTTATTACCCTCTCCCACCCTCCCCACCCCTGGCCACTACCCTTCTACTCTTTGTCTCTATGATTCTGGTGACTCTAGGTATATCATACAATATTTGTTATTTTGATAGTAACCATCCTAGTGTGTGTGAATGGTATCTCACTGTGGTTTTGAGTTGCATTTTCCTGATGATGAGTGATGCTAAACATCTTTTCACATGCTTTTTGACTATATACATATATCCTCTTTGGAGAAATGGTGATTTAATCCCTTTGCACATTTTTTTTCCCTTTGCACATTTTTTAAGATTAGCTTTTTTGTGCTTTGTTGTTGAGTTGTAAAGACCTCAATATGTTCAACTGAGAAAAGACCAGTTATCAGGTCTGAGAAAATTCTGTTAAGTAGAGGACAGTATCAATTCTAAGTTTTTGTATTAAAGTGTATAAATATTGCAAAACAAATATTTTAATAGATATACTTTCTTTTTGTCTGCGGTCAGAAAAACTTTCTTTGACAATCATCTTATAACACAGATCTCATCAAATAGCTTGCCTTGATTTACGATTATTTTATTTTATTTTATTTTTTTAAAAGATTTTTTATTTATTTGACAGAGAGAGATACAGTGAGAGAGGGAACACAAGCAGCGGGAGTGGGAGAGGGAGAAGCAGGCTTTCCACTGAGCAGGGAGCCCGATGCGGGGCTCGATCCCAGGACCCTGGGATCATGACCTGAGCCGAAGGCAGACGCTTAATGACCGAGTCACCCAGGCACCCCGATTTACGATTATTTTAAATGCTTAGCCAAAATTAGATGCTCCAAAATAAAGCTTTTCTTCATTTCTTTTCATTTTTATATAGCATATATATTTGTCCAATAAAATTTTCCATCAAAAGATTCTTTTAGCTGGTTGAGATATCCCAAAGAGCAATTTCAGAATTTCAAATTTTAATCTTGTGCAACATATTCCCTCTCATGTTAAAATACATTCAGCTGCTCCTCTACTTTTGTGGGGATGTATTGCAATGACATTTCATTTTCAAGAATTGCAATTTGAAAAAAGCTGCAAAATCTTATATACCCCCTGGGTCAGATACATAGAAAAACATGACTTGCTCTTTGTGTTGGAGAAGCTAACTGTCTAGAGTAGCAGGTAGGGTGGGGTGATGAGGAGGAATGTGACAAAGTAAATGATTATAAGGAAATATAGTAATCAGGACCTAGGAATATCAAATTCATGGAATTCAGGAAACAGCATGAGAAACCATCTCTTTATTGTCTAGCTTGGCCTAATGGCATGTTATAATCCAGGAAATCCCATCATTTTTTGGAGTGATGGTTGGTGTCTTTAGAGTTTAAAGTTGACTACCAAGTATTATAGATGTTTTATACGAGATGGGTTTTAGGAAACAGGTTTATGACAACAGGGCAAATATAGAGACTAAAATTGGAATGAGAGAAAAGGCAAAGTGAGTTGTAAACCTCACCCTAGAAATGAGCCAGATTTACAACGAGGCATTTCAGCTTTACCAAATTAAGTGATAGAATTTAACATCCCAATTCAGAAGTGGAGACAAATGAGGAAAGCATAATAAAACAAGTACACTCAGCAGCTTCTTTGCTGGGACATGTCTGTCGTTACAGGGTTAGGATCCATGTTTTGAACGGATCACTTTGGCCAGTGAAGATTTTCCTGGGCCCATGGGAACATGTGTTCTTGGACACAGAGAAGCGTCTGAAGGGAGGCTGTGGCGGCCACATTTGGTAACCAATTCTGATGTTCTTTGAGGAATGTTCAATTTCTTCACAGCACCTTTGTCCCTGAAAATTGTTGCCTACCATATATTTATAAAAAAGGTGAATTTCAGTTGATTTTTTTCCCCTTAGGAATTGCTTTAGATATTCTCAACAATTTTGTCATCCCTAGAACTAGCCAAGGCTCAAAACCAGAAATAGAGGCCATTCTGAAGAATTATCCCAGAACTTTCCCTGAAAGAAATTTGAATCTAGACCTTGTTACATTGTCACTGCTAATTTGTGACCTGTGAGTAAAAAAGCAAAGTGCCATGTGGTACTCATATATTACTATACTTCATTATTGATTTTAAACTAGATGTAGAAAATCCGTTGCCAGTGTAGACTAATTTTATGCAAGCCATGAAAACATCTATCAAACAGAAACTTGATTCTAACAGAAACAACCAGTGACCAATAGCAGAATAGAGAGCTTTCAGGTTTTAGGGATGAAAATGTAGTAGAAGAAATGTGATATGTGGCTTGTTGCACTTGAGTCATTATGCTTAGGAAAAACCATCCTCCTCATTCTATCCTCCTCCATTTCCTTAGGAATAAGCTTTAGTAATTGTAATTTGACCAACATATATTTTCCCCCTTCCCAGTTAACATATTTGGAAAGTTTTGGCAAACAACTCTGGTGTTGTACCCATCAAATTATTCAGCTTTGCAGTACTTGTGAGAAGCAAAAGAAATATAGTTTTCAAATGTGGGAGATCTGAATTTATAGGTGTATTTTCCTAAGGGTTTGTCAATTATTCATAAGCCTCAGTAGGCAGTTTTACAAATATGTATGAAAATCAACCTAAATCTATAAATCTTCAGCCTATTTGCTTAGAATTTGCTGAGCATAGCCCTTACATTGATAAGCCAACTAAAAGGAGAGAAAGACCATATATCCCATGGCAGTGCCAGCTTAACTAGGAAGACAGCAGTGGGGATGAAGAGAAATGGAAAAACTTGAGAAAGATCAGTAGGTAATGACTGAACCTGCTGCTTAATTGTAAATAGGTGAGTGAATGAGAGGAAAGATTCAGTGATAAAGGAAGGGGGTCCAGCTTGGATACACTGGAGAGATACTGGTCATTTTTCTAAAAACAGAAAACACATTGGGGAGCAGATTTAAGAAGAATGATGAGCCATGTTTTTCATCTGCTGAGTTTGAGGGGCTCAAAGGATGAAGCAGAGATTTCCAACTGTCCCCTTAGTAAGCATATCTGAAGCTTATAAGAAAGATCTGATCTGGAGGAAAGCACTGGGGCTTCCATAGCTATTGGGTGGTAAATAGTCTTGGGAATGATGAGATTGTCCAGGAGAATATCTAGAGGACAAACAGAAAATGAAGAACCCAAGGAACAGCAATGCCTAAGGGCCAGTGGAACAAGAGCCTTTAAAAGACACAGAGAAGGTAAGGCTAGAAAAGAGGACAAAAACCAAAAGTGGAGGATTAAAAAATAAGAATTATAATAGTTTGGGTTTTAGAAAACATAAGCGAAATCAAGATAGCACAGAGAATAAAATATTCTTTTTTTAAAAAGATTTTATTTATTTATTTGACAGAGACACAGCAAGAGAGGGAACACAAGCAGGGGGAGTGGGAGAGGGAGAAGCAGGCTTCCCGCTGAGCAGGGAGCCCAATGTGGGGCTCGATCCCAGGACACTGGGACCATGATCTGAGCCAAAGGCAGACGCCTAATGACTGAGCCATGCAGGTGCCCCAAGAATAAAATATTCTTGACCTAAGGTCAATGAGGTGTTCCTTTTCCTGTGTGCAACAGGGATATATGAAACTCTTGCTTGATAAATCAGAGTGACTATTTATCATGTTTCTTTTAACAGACATTTTTTTTTTTAAAGACTTTCTTTATTTGTGAGAGAGAGAGAGAGAGCACAAGCCAGGGCAACAGCAGAGGGAGAGGGAGAGGCAGGTTTCCCACTGAGCAGGGATCCCAACATGGGGTTCGATCCCAGGACCCTGGAGTCATGACCTGAGCTGAAAGCAGACACGTAACTGACTGAGCTGACCAGGTGCCCCATTTATCATGTTTCTTAAAGCCACAACACTAAACATGTGTTGAGTAATAACTGATAGATCATGAATTAATTTATTTTGAAAAAAAGCCACAATTGACCACTCGGCTAGAGTACATATATGTGGATTAGACACAATTCCTTCTTTCAAGGAAGTTGCATTCCGGTGGGGAAAACAGACTCTTGTAAAAAAAGACCCATACAGTCGGAATGTGCCATATGTGTGAGGGGTGACTATAGGAGCATTTTTATGAAGATGATGCTGATCGTGATGAATGAGGAGGACTCACGTCACCCCCCAAGTCAGGTAGTTGCACAAACGAGTGATGTCAGAGGAGTGTCTGCTGAGCTATCACCCCACTGTTCCTTACAGTGCTTTTTAATATTTGGGGATCATGGGGGCCCTGCTTTGGCTCCACATTCACCTTGATATTTTTGTGGCACTTAATAGGAGTGTGTTCTCTTTCCCCACTGTGAAATCTCACAGTTTGAGTTGCAACATGTATACTCATGCAGCTGTGTATTCATCCCAAGGTAAAATGGCTGTGCAGTCCAACAGAAATTTGCCTTTGTTCTTTTGCCTGGGACAGTTTTTTTTTTTTTTTTTAGGAAGGATATAAGAACCTCCCAAATATCATTAGCAATACTCCTAGTGTCATAACCTTGGTGTTCCTCTGAAATCTACTGGAGGGCTCTGGATTTGGGGATGACAGTTAAAAGAATAATGTGAGAGGACTTTTATCCTCTTGTTATCATACCTTCAAATGGAAGACCACCTATTTTTTTTCTTTAAGTGTTTGCTGCTTTTTTGAGATGGTTGAGGTTCTACTTATCATTGTCATGGTTGATTTAGACATTTAGATGTCTTAAACACAGAAAATGTTAGGGCAATATACAACTTTCTGCTTAAAATTGAATTTTTAAGCAACCCTACTTTTTCTCTGCTACCCTAATTCTCTGCTGCTAATTTCCTGTGATAATGCAGAGATGGAGAGATAATAGCAACACGAAAAACCAGGCTAAGAGACCACATATTGTTAGAATCATAAAAAAACAAACAAACTATTTTTTAAAAGATTTTATTTATTTATTTATTTGAGAGAGAGAGAGAAAGAGAGAGAGAAAGAGAGAGAGAGAGAGCATGACGGGGGGAGGGGTAGAGGGAGAGGGAGAAAGAGAATCTTCAAGCAGACTCCCAGCTGAGCAGGGAGCCAGAGGCAGGGGCTCAATCTCATGACCCTGAGATCATGACCTGAGCTGAAGGAAGATGCTCAACCAACTGAGCCACCCAGGAACCCCAAGAAAATTCTATTAATTGTAATTATTTTGGAATAGATGCATATTTTTATTCATAGAACAATACACTTTCACCCACAGAAAGTAAAGTGGAAGGACCCTTGATCTCTACCACACTGTCTACCTTGAGTTCAGAGACTCAGGAAGGAAGGAGAGAGGAAACAGGAATAGTTGGAGAGAGCCATAGACCTCAATGCAGTCTTAGTCATGAGAAAGTAGAGAGGGAAGGGTGGAGGGTTGGGTAGGAAGAGACTCAGATTGCATTGCAGCCCTGAGAAGGTCATGGTGAGGAAGATGGGGTGTCTCAGAGCAAAGATTTTCCATTACGGCAGGAATCGCCTTGCTCTAACATCTCCACTGTGCTCAGCGTTGGCTGAGGGGAGTCCCGGTGAGTGTGTCCTTGGAGTGGACAGTGCAGGGAGGTCTGAAGGCATGGCAGCTGGAGTGTGCCAGCAGGTTCTCCCTTTGAACACCCATGGCTGCCACACAGCTGGAAACTTTGCTTCTTTAGCTTATTTCCCTTTGTTCTCCTACATGGAGAGTGGAGAGTGTAATCTACTTGCACTTCCAAGAGCTTTATGGGAGGCAGTTTGAAAGCTACTGGCCTATATAAAACACTGACAAGTGATGGACTGGCCCATTCATTTATTTAAGAGATATTCATTGCACATCTATTGAATGTGCTAGGCGCTAGGAATATAAAACAAACATGATTCCTACTCTCATGCAATTTATGGTCTAGAGCAAGAAACAGACCATGGATAAACAAACAAAAACATAGACAAAATAATTCAGAAAGTGAGTTATAAATTGTGGTAAATGATAGAAAGGATATATTTTGATAATAATAGGGAACATAGATTGAAAATTTATTATGACTGTTTTATATATATTATTACATTGTTTAAATCTTACATTGGCCTTATAAGATGGACACTATTATTCTGACTATATTTCAGATGCAGACTGAGAGAGGCTGCCTTGCCTAAGGTCCCCCAGCTACTAAGTGACAGAGCAATGATTCAACTCAGGCAGCCTGACTCCTTAGCCCGCTTAACAATTAGCTATAACTTGTCCCTACCCTCTCCCACCCCAAGCACACAGATAAAGTGTTTCTACTCTGATGGTTTGGAAGGGGAACTTGTCTCTCTCGTCAGGGAGATCTTCCAAGTGGTATTCAATCGAGGCCTGAGGGTAGAAAGAAGTAGCCATGCAAATATCTGGGGACAAGGAAGTGAGATTCATTTTAGACATTCATTCTCTCCTGCATATCAGTGATGTGTTAAGTTGTTCACTGGTGGTGTACAAGCAAAGAGACAGTCTCCGGGCTTCTGGATCTTTCTTCCTTGTAGATGACTCAGACAATTAAAAATATGTACCATTTGTGATGATGAGAAGAAATATAAAGAAAATAAAGCTGGGTCAGCAGGAGAGAGTGGGAAGAAAGGGGCTCTGTGGGCTATTTGAAATAGAGTTGTCTTTGCGTGGGGAGAATAGAAGTAGTGGAGAATCAGTGCCGTCCTCACAGTGACTCTCAGAATTCATGAATAATCGCCCCAGCTCCTTCTTCCTTGATTGAGATAACTCTGAGGTACATGTTCTACATCTTCTCTCTGAGTCTCCCAGTGGGATTAGGCTCCAAAGGTCTACAGCGGTATATTGTTTGATAAAGCACACTGTCATTGCTCCTTACCATCTTCATCCCTCTACCTACCTTTAAAATAAAGAACCCTTGAATCCTTGTTAGGGTTTTCTGAATTAAAATAGTAAGTGATACATCTGAAAAGATTTGATAAACATGCAGACTTATTTTCTTCAGTTGACCCTAGACTGAAAGAAGAAATTCTAAAGTGTTTCAATTATTCATTAGGCTCTCAGTATAATTTTCGATGAAAGGAGAAACATTTATCCCACCATAGCTGAATTGGTGGCAGAACCATGTCAAAGATATGATTGTACTCCCAGGCCTTTCTTTGCCTTTGACCCCTCATTTCTGTGTTCTATCCAGCCTGGTCACATGGATATGTGGCAGAGTTCCATTCCGCCTCTCATCATCCCTGCCTACCACATCTGGGAGCATGCATTTGGCATGTAAAATGTAAACTCCTTCCCCTGACATATAAAGTTAAATCTGTCCAGCTACTAACTCGGGAATTTTAATAAAAGAGTATTTTGATCACTTTCTATGCACCCCCTGGTGAAGGAGGAATCCTTTGACCTAAGTATTATAAGGATGACCAAATATGCAACATCCAACTCTGGACAGATGAGAGGAAAAGCAGTTTATTAGTCACATATATTCACAGTCTGGGGAGGGAGAGCACTACATGCCATGAAAAGCCACATGGGGGTTGCACTCAGGAGTAAAGTGAACCAGAAGAGGTTGTGGGATGTAGGCTTTGTAGTACCAAGTAGGCGAGGTGATCCCTGCTTCCTGCAGGTGGATGTGACTGCCTTGTTTGAATAATCTGTGGGCTGGCAAGGAAGTAAAACTCAAGAGACTGAGGATCTGGCGGAGTCGGGTGGACCTAGCCTTTGGGGGAACTAGCTGGGTGGGTATCCTTTTCTGTGGGGGACAGCGATGGTATACCTGGAAAGAGTATGGGAACTCATAGTTAGGCCTTGGGAGCCTTGTAAAACTAAACGATGTCAAGGAAGCACCTGAAATTTTAAAACTTACAATAATGAGAGCTATTCAGAGTTTGAGCTGTAAAAACTCAAATGATAACAAACTTCTTTTATTAGAATACTAGCTTAAATACGGTTAGGTGTAACTTCAAAACTTTAAAAAGCTTAGGTGGAAAATTTTAATTTTTTCCTTATTTGTTAATTTTTTTAAAGCAAGTCCCTGTAGGGAAGGGGGTTGATCTTGCCCTTTACTACAAAGTGCTTTTTTCTTTTTATGGAGTTTTACTTATGCTTGTAAATATTTCATATTGTAGGTAATCATGATATTCTGTGTTTTTTAATTTTAGACTAAAGATCCGTAAAGATTAGCGTCTATGACATTGAGAAATTGTAAGAGCCTCCAGGGATGTTCCAGATCTAAGAAAGTATAGTGAGCCTGTCTATATAACTGATCACACCTCAACTTGGCTGCTTATTCAGAAA
Organism: Mirounga leonina; assembly: GCF_011800145.1. Classification (NCBI taxonomy): domain Eukaryota; kingdom Metazoa; phylum Chordata; class Mammalia; order Carnivora; family Phocidae; genus Mirounga; species Mirounga leonina. The sequence goes on from NW_023270709.1 coordinate 10,910,836, forward strand.
TCAATGCCACACACAGATACAGTGGTATGATTTCTGATGAGAAGGGGGTAGAATTAAAGATATGCTGTAGATATTTGGTGCATTAAGCGTTTAGATTTATATGACAATTAAAACGGATGCTCCAATATCTTCCAATAGGGAGGGAAAGCAGGCCTGGGTAATTGTCCCCAATACTTTAGTTTATTTGTATAGAGAAGTACATCAGTAGAGTGAAAGATTGTAATAAAAATCAACAATTACTTCAAAGTCTTTACCCCAATATTACAATCATAGACAGTTGAGCTGTCTGATTTTTTTTTTTAAAGGTATCTGGATAGGGTGCCTATAGTTTTAATCTGACAAGTCAACCAATTCGCTGATAAAGTGATGACTAACATGGCAATAAATATTAGTTCCTTTGCCTCTCCTTCTTCTTTTCAATAGATCCTAACTCCCATAGCTTTTACTATACCTGCTGGAATTGTAGTATGATTTAAAAATATTTTCATCCATTCATCTTCCATAGATTCCATGTAACCTCACATTCAAGTACAGGCATCCCTAACTGTGCATAACGAATGTGTTTCTGAGAAGTTATAAATTGAAAGATACTTTAAATGCACTCAGAAAACTAATTATTTGAAGGCACATTGTGGTGAATTCTTTTGCAATTCAACTGTTATGTAGGCTTGTGCAACCGTGGATTAGATTTTATTAAAACAGGGCATTCTTAGTACTAGCACTGATGAGAGAAATAATTCACAGTAGACTATAAATGTTCAGTGGAAGTAATTGAAGTGCAGAGTATTTAAATAGCAAAAGGAAACTTTCACCTTTAAAAGATGTTTAAACACCTGCTTGTATCATAAAGGAGACAAAGTCAAGTTTAGGTTTACATTCAGCCTTCCCAATTTTGAAAATATATCTTTCTCGGTGGGTTTATATATAGTCCTCACAAAGCAGGGGATTGCCCCATATGACTTTATCTCAAGGTCTTTTATAATTCTTTTACCACAGTTTGGAGAATGAAAATTTTTTATTTTATTATTATTTTTTTATTCTTATGTTAATCCCCATACATTACATCATTAGTTTTAGATGAAGTGTTCCATGATTCATTGTGCATAACACCCAGTGCTCCATGCAGAATGTGCCCTCCTCAATACCCACCACCAGGCTAACCCATCCTCCCACCTCCCTCCCCTCTAGAACCCTGTTTGTTTTTCAGAGTCCATCGTCTCTCATGGTTCGACCCCTCCGATTTCCCCCGCTTCATTCTTCCCCTCCCGCTACCTTCTTCTTCTTTTTTTTTTTCTTAACATATATTGCATTATTTGTTTCAGAGGTACAGATCTGAGATTCAACAGTCTTGCACAATTCACAGCGCTTACCAGAGCACATACCCTCCCCAGTGTCTATCACCCAGTCACCCCATCCCTCCCACCCCACCCCCCACTCCAACAACACTCAGTTTGTTTCCTGCGATTAAGAATTCCTCATATCAGTGAGATCATATGATACATGTCTTTCTCTGTTTGACTTAGGAGAATGAAAATTTTTAAGAAGGCTTCTTTTCACACAGGGCAGAAAAACCCTAACCACGCATCACCTTCTAAAATGGCACTTAAGAGAAACCTTTAAAGCTTATTGCTCTCATTATTATTATTCCACCCCCATTTAATTGACAAAATTTATGTTTTGTTGCAATTAGATTGCAAGATACTTTAAAAAGTAGCAACAAGCACTTTCAGAACTTTGTTTCCAAAAGGACTGGAAGCAACTAACTAACCTGTGCAATGCTACAATGAATGACACCGGATTTAGGGAAGATGGTTTTAAAACTATTATTACATCCTTTTCCATTTATCTTTCCAATAGTATGTAACAGATAGAAATGAACTATAATTGCAACCTAAGGTATCATTTTATTCCCAAGTTTTTAAATTTAAAATTTATTTCTAAAGGAGAATATATCGATCCATTCACCAAATAATCACTTAAGGGCACCTGGGTGACTCAGTCAGTTAAGTGTCTGACTTTGGCTCAGGTCATGATCTCAGGGTACTGGGATCAAGCCCCATTTTGGGCTCCATGCTCCTCAGGGAGTCTGCTTGTCCCTCTCCTTCTCCCTTTGCCCCTCCCCTTGCTTGTGCTCTCTCTGTCTCTCTCTCAAATAAATAATAAAAAAAAATTTAAAAAACCCTAAATAATCATTTATTTCTGCCATGCCATTTGTTAGATATTGTGGATCACATGATGATGAATATGGGGTGGTACCTACTTTCAGAGAGCATACAGTTTATCCTTGTATCGACAAAAAGAAAGCACATACACAAATAACAAAGTTTTACTGCTATTAGGGGATGCAGATAGAGTGCCAGAGAAAGGAGAAATTATCTACATCAGTAGGCAATAGGAAAGAATTCCCACATCTGTGGGGGAAAGCATTCTCTGTGGAGAACATCCTATGGGCAAAGGCTTAAGAGACACATGCAAGGGTCTGGCAGAGAGTGTAGGTGGTTCTATTTCACTGGTGTACAAACAGGTGAGAATGGGGGAAGTGGGAGAAAATTCAGATTACACAGGGCCTTGAATGGCAAGATGAACAATGTAAGCACCTTCCAGTGCAGTGGGAAGTTATAGAAGGTTTTTGAGCAGGAGAGCATCATGGTTACATATATATTTCAAGAAAATTAATCATACACTGCATATGACATGGGTGGAGAAAAAAAAAAAGAGAGGCTCAGAGGTGAGGAGACAGACAGGGGATGTCACCACCATTCAGGTGTGAGGAAATGAGAACTTGAGTAGAGACAGGCAGGTGAGTGCAGGATAAACATCCGAAGAATCAGAGGTGGTAAGCCAGGGGGATAAATCATGTTACAGAGAACGTGGAAGGCGAAGCTAAAGACATTTAAGCATACATCTCCACGCCTGGGAGAGTGAGAGTGGCATGGCATTAATAGAAATGGATAAAACAGGGTTTGAAACAGGCTTGGGAATGAAATAGTAATCTTACGAATTTGTAATCTTGGGTCACACGCCCTACAGAATGATTGATTTAGGTGTTTCATATTTGCTGCAAAAAATAATGATTTTCATAATTTGTCATACAAGCATTTACATGTTTAGACAATTTTTTTCTTTCTAAAATTATGTAAGGATTGATTTAATTTGCTAATTTATATTGCTGGAACATGGCAATTCCCAAATATTGGGAACGATATTACTCTTCACAGATATTCGCTACCACTCAATGCCTCAAATCCCTAGCAACTAAACTCTTTAATTAGAGAAAACAATAAAATGAGTATAAATCATATTCTATTTTTTTGAAACTCAGTAATCTATGTGATAGTGTCCCTCAGTTTATAGCGTAGATCAAGAAGAGGCTCTAAGGCAACCCAAAGTGTTTATTTGGGGTCTTAGGGATCCCAATCCAGGAGACACAGAGTTGACGGCAATCAGAAATGTCCTCCAATTGCCTGCAGGGAGGGCAGGCTTACAAAGACAGAGAACCACATGGTTACATAACTTGTTGTGAGATAATTTTGATTGCTGTGGGCAGAGTTTAAGCTATCTCATACACTATTGACCATTTAGCTAACAGGAGTTACATTTTCTCTATTTCAGCCCAAAGTAGAAGGGTGTGTTCCAGAAGGTAAAGTTGCAATTGACAAGTTGCAATTGACAAAAGTCAAAGTTCACAGGTTTGCAAAGGCCTTACTTCTGGTATCTTCTGGACCCTATTCTGAATGTCTATCTTAGCAGTCCAGGCATACTTCATTTTGGCATCTTTTCATAAGAGTTATTTAAAAAGTATGCCAAAAAGGTGCCTGGGTGGCTCAGTCGGTTAAGCGTCTGACTTTGGTTCAGGTCATAATCTCAGAGTCCTGGGATGGAGCCCTGGGTCTGGCTCTGCACTCTGTGGGAAGTCTGCTTAGTTGGCTTATTCCTCTGTCCCTCCCCCTGGCCCGCCACCTCTTCCAGTGTACGTGCTGCTCTCTCTTTCTCTCTCAAATAAATAAATAAGTAAGTAAATAAATAAATCTTAAAAAAAGAAGTATGCCTAAGAAGTACCCAGAATGAGTTTATGAGGTACAAGTAAGTATATGATGTCCTCAGGAGATACTTCATTAGAACAGGATCTCCAAAATCTTTCTATAAAGGGACTAATACTGGCTTCTCTGAATTTTTTTGATGAGTGAAAAATAATTCTATTTACAAGATTTATAATACAAGATTAAGAGTATTGCTTATCGCTGTGAATTGTGCAAGACTGTTGAATCTCAGATCTGTACCTCTGAAACAAATAATGCAATATATGTTAAGAAAAAAAAAAGAAGAAGAAGAAGAAGGTAGCAGGAGGGGAAGAATGAAGCGGGGGAAATCGGAGGGGTAGACGAACCATGAGAGACGATGGACTCTGAAAAACAAACAGGGTTCTAGAGGGGAGGGGGGTGAGAGGATGGGTTAGCCTGGTGGTGGGTATTGAGGAGGGCACATTCTGCATGGAGCACTGGGTGTTGTGCACAAACAATGAATCATGGAACACTTCATCTAAAACTAATGATGTAATGTATGGGGATTAACATAAGAATAAAAAATATATATATAAAAAAAGAGTATTGCTTATATACGTAACATTTGCATATAGATTTATCCATGAATTTGTTGATCATTAATATTGGTGCGGTAAGTCTAAACACTGGGCATAAATTTACATGCCATTTTGCACAAAATAATAAAGAAGATAGTAAATATCCATTTATTCAGCAAAAAGCCCAAGTAGCTATTTAAAAAGGTTGGCTAAGTATATTTTAAAAACAAATTAATATTTTTAAACACATCTATGTATAACTCTAACATAATTAAGTAAATCAGGAGCCCGAGGATTATGTTTATCTAAACAGGCTAAAATACAATCGTTACTGATCATGATAGACTAATTTTGTCCTTTTCTTTACATTTCTTCTTATTTCCTCTTATTTTCACATTTTCTACTGTAGGGGCCAAGGGCAGGCTATCACAAAATGTGCCACTTTGGCATATTAATTATTTTAAATAAGAGTTACTTAAGAAACAGCAGGAACAAAGACAGTCAGGTCTCCTCTGTCTTCCTGAAAGCAGGAAACAAATCTCCCATAAGAAAAATACTCTCCCTGTACCAAGAAATAAAAAGACATCCTTATCTCCAGAGATAGAGACTTTAAAGCCAAGAAAGCTATAGAAACAAATGTTGTTACTTTTTTTCTAATCTATTACCTTGGCCCGAATTCTGCTTAGAATTCCTCATTAATTAAGGCTCCCAAATGTCTGTTTTCTTTAACCTGTCAATTCCTCACAAATTTATTGTCTCCTTGTCTAAAAAGTATAAAAATTGCCCACCTTGGTCATTTCTTTAGGTCTCAATTTCATTATTGGGCCTCCATGTGCACAGAGTAAAGTTATTTTTCCTCCCATTTATGTCTCATGTAAATTTAATTCTTAGTCCAGCTGGAGAATTTGAGGGTAGGAATTATCTCTTCCTTTCACCATGCCCATCACCCTCCTTTTTTTTTTTTTTTGTCGTGAACATGTACTAACTTCAGATGATCAGATTCTATCCCTGGCTGTCTTGCAGGAAACATGTAAATTACAAGAATTTCCTAACCTCAGCCCTGATCGATAGACCTTGTAGTCCTATTTGATGGGTCTACTTTGAGCCATTTCACAAAACTCTCTGAGCCAAAGCATTGACATTTATAGGATTTTCCAAGTATTCTTGCAGTCTTAAGACAGTATCCCCCAGAGCAGATTAAGGAGGACATGTGTGATGAGCAACGGGCATGGCATCAAATTGTTCAATCACTATATGGGACACCTGAAACTAATATTGCACTCTATGTTAACTAGCTGGAATTTAAATAACAACTTTAAAAAAAAGACAGTGCCCCCCTGAGCAATATATTTTATGATAATTGGTGCAAATAGCCCTACGTGGTACAGCTGGTTCTCAGACATCTTTGTATGGAGTTACTGAGAATTTATAGCTATTTCACAACTAACGTCACAGAGAGAATATGGAAACACGATCAGTTATTCACTTTGGGAATCTCAGATTAACATTGCATTAAAATTAACTAAAACAAGAGCTCACTTATGGAGTGCCTAACTTTTTGTATTAAGTGCCAGAAAAATAAAAACCATAATAACAATGTCTACTGTACCCTGAAAAGCTTACCAATTACTCTCGTATTGTGCAAAACCCAATATGTTCCATAGATAATGTATTTCATTGCTGAAATGCAGTTGATCTTACTGAATATAATTCAATGAATGTAATGCCATTTTTCTACTGTTTCAATTATATTTTAGTACAGAAAGAAAAGTGCGAGACTTAGTCAATTCTGCCATGATTAAAACTTAATTCCATATATTAATAGCCATTGTATTCTATTAAATCTGGTAGAAAAGATTTATACTGCCATTTATTTCCATTCTTAATCATTAGCATGAAATAGAACACATCAGTATGCTTCTTAAAATACTCTTGGATTATGAATTAAATACAAAATTACAACTAAAAAGAAACAGCACAGGAAAATGTTTTTAAATGGTTCATTATAAAATTAACAAAGAGAAAATAATAAAGCAGTTATGGTCTGAGGTTTGATTTTTTTTCTTCCTCCACCTCTTTCTTCTTTCCCCGAAAACCATTCCAAACTCTGTGTGATGTAGCATATTCTAGAAGTAATATGTCACAGTTTTCACCTATTATTTAGGCAACAAATAAAAATCATTGCACTTGGATTTAGACACATTGAAGAAAAAAATAATGGGGTTATTACTAGCACATTTAATTTTTTTTTATTCAGCTTTTAAATTTTGAGATAACTGTAGATTCCCATGCAGTGTGAGATGTAATACACACACGTCCCATGTACCCTTTACCCAGTTTCCCCCAAAGGTAACATCTTAGAACAAGATAGTGCACTCTTACAGTCAGGTGCTGACATTGTTACAATCAAAAGAGAGAACATTTCCATCACCACAAGGACTCACTCATAGACTTTTTTTCCTTCTCCATTTCCTTCTCACCCGGACTCCCTTCTTAATCCCTGGAAGCCACTAATAATGTGTTTATTTCTATATATAAAAGATTGAGTTTTGGAGAAATTAAATAGCTTACATACAAATATGTTAAATTGGAATTCGGATCAGCTATGACTTGAAAGCTCTTGCTCTTTCTCTCACATCATGACTAGAGAAATATTAAAAACTTTACCAATAATTCCCAGCCTTGCTCGATCTCTTTCTACACCGTAGGGACAGTGTCCCCAAGTTTTAACCGAAGGCCTAGGCAACTCTCGACTACATAGGTTAGAAGTTCATTAAAGAATATTCTGATTTTGCTGTCAGAGGGCTAAGGAGAGCATAGGAACAGCAATGCTCCAATGCGGAGATTGAGGACATCACTCTTTTGTGACATAAAGAGGCAAGTCTCTCAGTCAATACATGGAAGCTACTGGGGAAAAGGAAAAAAAAGTCTGAGGGGAATATAACAAAGAAGGGAAGAAATAACATGTAGGGAATTTGCAAAATCAGTACGTATACAAGAGATAAAGAACCCTCAAAATTTAGTCAGCATTTTGGCAGTTATTTTCAACCTTTAGAAATGTGCTCACATCTGAGCTACACAGAGTAAAGAAGCCCTGTCTACCAGGCCATCTCTGAGTGGTCCAAAATGCCAGGTGGGGTGAAAAGAAGAGAACCCAATCTAGTTTCAACCCTTATGTCCCACAAATATATACTCAAATATCTTCAGAGCCACCCTTTGATAAACTATAGGGAAAGATAAAAACACTAAACTTGTCAATGTCACCGTATCTATTGCTTCTTCAGTCATACAAGATACTGTATCCATTTCATTTTAAAATGACATAATTACATACAATTTTTTGTCTTTTGTGAGGAATATATCAGTTTGAATTAAGTGTTATTGTATACCAGAAAAAGAAAAAGACTCCAAGAAAATTAAAAAAAAAAACACCTAAAAATAGAAAAGATTTGTTTTTCTCTCTTAAAAAAAATAAATCAGAGTGAACGTCTTTTATGAAATCAACAGTTTCTCGCTATCCACCCAGGCTCGTTCTAGCTTCCTATATTGTCATCCCTAGCATGTGGTTTTAAATCTCAAGACCGCCTCATAGTGCAGGTGGCTGCTGGAGATCCGGCTATCACATCTGCATTGAAGACACTTGGAAGGGAGCAGCGGAAAAGAAAAGAAAGAAAAGAAAGAAAAGAAAACAAACAAACGTTAAACAAAAAACATGACTTAAGTCAGCTCCTCTTTTTAAAGGAGAATTTTCAGCAGTTTCATAGCACCTGCAGAACGACCAATAACCTAAGCTGTGGATCAAGGGTTAGTCGTTTGTTTACATCTAGCTGCAAGATGTACAATGTCCATAGTTCAGTTACTGAGGAAAAAGCAGTCTTGGCTGTTGAATGGACAGCTAGCATCTCTGACAATGGGGACATATGTGATTAATGTTGATAAATGCAAGTTTTCTCATAATTTTCTTATTACTTATTTATCCTTACTCATCACCAGGAATAGCCACGTGTACTGATTGGTTAATACTCCGTTAATGACATACATATGACGAATGTAGTTTAAAAAGAAACACAATTTCACATTTCAAAACTCATCTAGTTTCCGCATGTTCTGATTTGACTCTTTCAAAAAAGGTAAAACTGGCTCTCAGATTCTAACAATCCATTTTCTGTTGAATGGAACAGCATGAAGTTTCATTTTAGAAACTCAGAAAAAAATATAAAGAGCTTTTGTGTGTTTGTGGTTTGCATTAAGTAAGTGAAGACTATATTTTTCCATTGATTATTGGCATTGTTCAAGCAATTGAATTATAACACTCTCATCTATCATGTAACATATTTGGATTTATAGAAGGGAAGGTTAAGTACAGACAAACAATGGATAAATACAAATTTTAAAATAACCAAAGCACAAAATCAAATCCACAAATAAGAAAAATAACAATCACCTGATTGTTCTGGACCATCTGAATATAGTTTTCTTGATATTGTTCACTCTGAATAGACAAAAAATGAAATGACTCCTACTGGGGTAAGAAAAGAAGCAGTGAGATCGAAATCTTAATCAAATGCTGTTGAGATCTCTACAGCTGGGGGCTGGCTTTATAGGAACATTCAGAAAGTTATTTATTTATTTTCTCCAGGTCTCAAATGTTGCTTTAAAGACCTCATGCAGGATATAATTATATTCAATAATTTCATATTGCTAGAGATTCAAAGCCAGTAACAAATACTTTTTGTCCTCTTTCCAAATAAAGAATAATATCTTCATTGATTGACAAAAGGGATTCTTCTGAACATGGATTATGCCTTTAGGCCCTAGGACGATGCCTTTTTAGTGTCTACATACAAACTTTAGTTGAAATCATGGCCCTAATTGACAGAATTTTTAAATTAGAGCGCCCACAGGCCACTTTGCTACATGGTACATGGTCATTTTCTTCTACATTGAATTAATTTTCAATCAGCATTGTTTAAAAAAAATGAGCAGGAGTAGAAGCTGGCAGCCAATGCTCTAACGTTATTTCAAATCCCGAAGCACAAAGATTAATTAAGAACCAATTAATATGGAGCGTACACGTCAAAAGAAGATAGAGAAGATAAGATGAGGTCAAGAGAAAAGTCGTTTTTGTTTTCTTCTTTCGAAGCTTAGATATATCACAAATAAGAAATTAAGGAGAAAATAGAACATATTAAATTGCTAAATCTGCATTATGTTTAAGAAATACAAATGTAAATTACCTTTGATGTTACTTACTCATAAAATCATCACGGAAGAGAAAGCAACAGAAGCACTTAAGAAACACCTTCTATATAACACCCAGTGAATCGTGGGTCACTACATCAAAAACTAATGATGTATTGTATGGTGACTAACATAACATAATAAAATTAAATTAAATTAACAAAAAAAGAAAAAAGAAACACCTTCTGTACTTTTGTAAGGAGTCAGCATAGTGGAGACCCTGGAGGGAAACTGCCTGGGCTCAAATCTGCCTCCACCTGTGTGATTTGGGGCAAGTATCCTAACCTCTCTTGGTTTCCTTACTTGTAAATGTGCTCTGAATTTTGTTACCCAGAGTCTTTGTGAGAATTGGGTAGGATATCCATGTGAAATATTCAGAAAAGAACCCAGAATATAGTAAAACCCAATAAATATTATTTTTGTTAATTAATTCCAAAATATGGACTTAATGAGGACTGTCTAAGGATATTACATGCTGTTGAAGGAATTGTACTGCCTCCAGAAGGGCTAGATTTATTATTATATAGTATCCTCTTGTCGCATTTAGACAAACAAGAAAATGGTCCAGTATTATTTTGGCAAGTTCACTTCTACTGTATTTATTTATTAAAAGCCAGTTTTCAAGCTAAAGTGCAAAACTGGGGAAATCTGTCTCAGATAAGGATATCGTTTGTGCATGGCATAAAATGGAAAATGCACCCTTGGTGGCAAAAATATATGGCAAAGCAGTCATAATTTTAAAAGAAGGAAACAAAGGAATCAAAGAGATATTAGATAAAAATGAGATTAAACTGTAAAAGAAAACTGCATTTGGGTATTCAATTTGTGAACAGAAATGGTTAAATCTTTAAACATTAATGGGTGGCAGACATTCTGTCTGACCAGCTGACATTCTGTCTTCACAAAAAGAGCATTGGACTGAACAGTTTGGGTGTCCGAGTTATTTATGTGGGTAAGGCAGCTCTCTGAACCCAGTTTTTTTAATCTGTAAAGCAAGACTATTTCACTTGATAATTTCTAGGGTTTACTATTTCAACTGGAAAAGAAAAAAATAACAGAAATGTTGACACGTAATCATATCGTTGCTTCTTCCCATTTTTTTCTTGAAAGATAGCAGCCTTTAAGATGATCTTTCCAGATTTCCAGCTTCATAAATGGCCCTTCGAGAGCAGCTAGGCTATTTTGCTCACCAAGAGCTTCAGGAACACTGGTGGTAATGGTGGTGTTGAGACGTGGGGCTGGGAGTAGCAGAGGGATGTCAAGCATCAAGTCATGCTATGTTAACTCACTAGACAGATGCTCCACTTCTGGCCATAGGTGGCTCTGGGTCCAGTCTGTAAACAACACTGCTCCAGTCAAAAGACAAGCGATTGGGCGCCTGGGTGGCTCAGTCGGTTAAGCGACTGCCTTCGGCTCAGGTCATGATCCTGGAGTCCCGGGATCGAGTCCCGCATCGGGCTCCCTGCTCGGCAGGGAGTCTGCTTCTCCCTCAGACCCTCCCCCCCTCATGCTCTCTCTCTCTCTCTCATTCTCCCTCTCAAATAAATAAATAAAATCTTAAAAAAAAAAAAAAAAAACACAAGCGATCTTCATACATCACTATGTTTATGTGGTATAAAGCCAAGAAGGGCTTTTCTCTTTGAGTTCCTTTAATTGGGAGTACGCTGATGCCTAATTATAAAGCATGTAATTATAGTGCAGCAAAACCACATGTCCAGCCACATTGGCCTGTGCATCTGGCATGCCCTTGGCTCATGCATCTTCTCTCTTCCCTTCCTGGTACTAAACGCTGTCCAGTTGCCTCCTTATACCTTCCCTTCCTAAATGGTCTCTAGTGAAAATCTCTGAGTGTGAATAAAGGTACATTTCAGTTCTTGTATTTTCCTCTTCTGTTTGGTGTTGCTAAATTTAGTCAGCCATTCAATAGATATTTACTGCACTTTGTCTTCTTGATACTATTTGAGTTGTACCAAGGACTTGATTTTGAGTCGACATGTGGAAGATGAGTAGGAAGTCATTAAGTAAAGAAAAGGGGGGGAGAACTCGCTGGACTGACGAAAGAGTGCCAAGTCCCAGTGGTAGGAAGCTGCAAGGCAGGTTTGAGGAAAGGAAAATTAGATACAGAGTCAGGAGGACCTAGGGTGAAAGGGAGGGTGATAGAACATGAACAAAAATGTCAGGAGATGGAGACTTGAAGGTCATGTGGAGGAGGTCGGTCCTTATTCTAAGATTAACACAAAACCACCAAAGCATTTTAAGCAGTGGAGTGATATGATCAGAAGTGGGTTTTTCAAGTGTCTGGCTGTAAAGAACAGAGTGAATAGCAGGTGGGGAGAGGATGGGTGGGGGTGGTTGCAGGGTTGATGTGCGATTACAGTTTTTCAGGAGAGAAATAAAGCTAGTTTGGTGTAGAGTTTGTCTATAATATAGCAGCAAACAAGTATATTCTTGAGGAGTATTTGGGTGGGTAAATCTGTAGCACTAGATGGATTAGATATTATAAGCAGCAAATTTTTTTAGATATTTTTATTTATTTATTGGAGAGAGAATGACAGAGATAGTGAGAGAGAGCAGGAGCAGAGAGGAGAGGGAGAAGCAGGCTCCCCACTAAGCAGGGATCCCAATGCAGGACTGGATTCCAGGACCTTGGGATCATGACCTGAGCTGAAGGCAGACACTTAACTGACTGAGCCACCCAGGTGCTCCTATAAGCATCAAATCTAATTTCTCTGCATTTGATAAATCTCAGTCATCATTGAGCAGGTGTATAGTCCCTTTATTTTGTTTTATCTAGTTTATTTATTTTGTTGGGAGGAATTTTTGGATGCTCCGAAGCATCATACTAAGGGCAGAGTGACTACTGACACTGACTATGTATGAGTCATGCATTTTGTGACGGAGGAGAAATACTGAAGGGCAGTTCTTCTGACAGTGAAACCACCTCAATAGTGACTGATGTGACACAGCGATGGGGGGGGGGGTGTCCTACAGACACAGGGAGGTGGGAAACTGAGGAAGAGGTGAAATGCCAGGAAAGTGAGAGAAGGAATGAAGGTTTTCTAGTGAATTCAAAGGGATTAAATGGGCCACTTGCCAACATAAAATAATTATCGATTCCTTCTATTGTATTTTAGACATATTAGATCATTTTAAAAAAATCTTGAAGTCTTCCTGAGAGTGATCATGACGTGAGTTTTTTACATCCCATTTGGCAACTTAATTTGTGTTTAATAACTATTTCATCTCAGTGTACCATAAAATTGAACTGCAAAGGTTATTTTCTATAAAGACAGAACTCAAAAGTACATTTAGTTCAGCTTTTTATTGTATTTTATTTTGTATTTGTTGTGTCATTAATATTGGTTATGTCACTTTTCTGACAGTTCAATACCCAAGTATTTTCATTGTGTTTGCTGTTGGAATCCTGGCTCTCACAATTGAATGTGAACATTTTAATTGTTACTAAAAGAAGATAAAGGTGAATTTAAATAATATTAAACATTATATATATATATATATATATATATATGATAGATGAAAATTGTTTTCCTGAGTTTGCATGAGGAATAACTAGGACATGAGATATGAGGCTGTGATAAGATATGTTTCTTCCTATATATTAGTGTACTGTGGACAATGGTAAGCATATAAACTTAACAAATGAATTATACTCTAAGTTCTTATCACATTCTAAGTGTGCTTATTACACAAAATGACAGCCTGATGCCCAGAGTTTCTCTTAAATTTGGGAAAGTGTATAATCACTTAACAAAAATTCTAGCAGATTCCTATTATTGACTTAGAATTAGTTTCAGTATAATAGAATTTAAGTTTGTACAAATTTTAAAAAGTTACAAACTTTTTGTTCCTCATAGTTCATATATATATGTGTATATATATACCTATATATATATACACATATATATATACACCTATATATATACCATATATATATATCTATATATATACCATATATATACCTATATAGTTCTTATATGCCTATAAAATCATAAAAACTATAAATAATAAATAAAAAATCATAAAGCTCTAAATCAAATTTGTATAATACTATGAAAGCAATAGTACTTGAATTGTTAAGACTGTTTCATTGTGGCAGATGGAGCTATCCTGCTGAGACTAAATCACATTTTGCAATGTGAACATGGAATTGGGTGCTGATACAGAAGTTCTTTCAAGTGTGACATGATTGTGTTTGCTAGTATGGATCGATTCTCTCTCTCTTTTGATCCATTGGAACAATTATGGGACCTAAATATTTGTTCTGTGTTGCAATGTCCTTTAGCCATCACTTGGGGTTAAGTTCCATATTAAACACACCTCTGTTCTTACCTTTCTGTGACCATGAAGGTGAAAATATATGTTGTCAATGAGCTCTTCAATGCAGACAAAAATGAAAATCAAATGAGTGTGGTGAATTTGAAGTCAAATGAAGAAAATGTTTTAAGGGATTGGGAGTGATTAACTGTACCATCTAGTACGATAAATGCTGAGAATTCATTGGTTTCAGAATGTGGAGGTTACCACTGACCTTGAGCCATTTTGGTAGAGTAAAGAAGGAAGTGATAAATCTTGAGTTAGTGACTGTGCTAGAGAATAGGAAGAGACAATTTAGGGACAGAAAATACAGACACCTTTTCTGAGGATTTTGCAGTAAAGTGATCAGAGAAAGAGTTGGTCGATGAAGAGGGAATAGGGAGAACAGTGGTTTTAGAAGATAGGAATAATGGCATGTTTGTTTAGTGGAGAGGAAAATAATTCAGTAGAGAGGGAAAAGTGGATGATGCAGGAAAGAGAGAGGGTAGAATTACTAGAACAATGACTCTGAGTGAGTCTAAAGGGAGAGGGTATCTAGACTGCAAATGGAGGGTTTGGCTCTAAGTGAGTTCATTGATAGTTCACCCATGGTAACAGAAGGAAAAGCAAATCATATGCCGATATAACCTAGTTTGTGAGTAGATGTGGATGTTCTTCTCTGAGCGATTCAATTTCTGGATGAAATCTCAAACCAAGCCATCTGTGGAGAGTGAGGATGGGGGAGGTGGTGTGAGATGGTTGAGGATCAAAGAGAAGTTATAAAAGAGTTGTCTAGGAGAGGTTGAGAATGAATGGACCAGGATGGGAGATTTGGTTTCATAGCTGAATGACATTAAAGGCACAACTGAGTTCTGTAGTTGTCCATTTAAAGGAGGGGTTGGTAAACGTTTTCTATAAAGAGCCACACAGGAAATATTTAGGCTTTGTAGTCCCTACAGTCTGTATTGAAACCACTCAGCTCTGCTACTGCAGTTTGAAAGTCAGCAGAGACAAGATGTAAACCAGGGCTGCCATGCACCATCCGTTAATTGTGACAGCAAGAGCTCTCCTCCCTTCTTTGGGACCCAACTTAAATGCCAGTACCTTATTGAAGTGTTGCAGACTGTCTTGGGCAAAATCAGTCAGGCTTCCTTCTAAGGTCTCCCATTGATCCACACCTTTCTGCCACACCCTTCACCTGCACTGGAAGTACTGGAGCTGGTTTGCTTTGGCTTGAGAGACCTGACAATTAAATTTTCAGGAATTCTGTGAATTGTTTAATGTCATATATGCAGCTTGAAATCAGACATGGTGAGAAACTTTATACCATAGAAAGTGGTAAACACTACAAATCAGGGTTTTTCTTACCTCCGAGAGCCAGTTGTTAATCATTTGCCTGTAATTAACTGGTTTGCATCACCATTTCCCCACCAGTCCCAATTTCTCAAGAATAATGACTGTGTTCACTATTCAATTAATTTTTCTCTTTTCTCTACCTATGTGATTGTGGTGAATGTAGTACATGCCAAAACCTGTTGAATAATATTTTAACTGTTCTATTCTTTCCCTAATTAAAAATTCCAATCCACAAAATTTCTTCTAGTTTAATTATCTACTTCAAAGTCAACACAGTGTACCAACCCATACCTACCAGGATTAAGGAAGACATTATGTGTTTGTGAGATTAACCTCACATTGGATTTGACTTTATTCTATTTTTTTTTTTCTGAATTGACTTTTATTTTAATCTCTTATTGCCCAACTGGCTCTATCATCATTTGCCTGGACATACATATCTGATGGTATGGTTCACAGTCTTTAAGAACATGAGGTTTGGAGACAGAATATCTCCTGACATTGGGCAAGTTACTAAACATGTCTCTTCTCATTTGTACAGTAGGGAATAAATGGTACCTACTTTGTAGGGTTACTGTGTAGATTAAATGAATTAATCCACGTAAGATACTTAGAGCAGTACCTTAGGAATATTAGAGTGAAGTATCATTATTAACTTATTTTCCAGGCTTCCACTTTGCTTGTCTAAAAGTCCATCTTTTACAAAACATCTAGAGTGATCTTCAGCAAACATAAATTGGATTACATGGTTCCTCTGCTTGAAAACCACTGATTATTTCATTACGCTGAGAATAAAAATCCAATTTCTTTTTCATGGACTATCGTCCTTACATGATCTGTCCCTGTGACTCCTTCTCATTCTCTGTACCATGATCCTCTGATTTCCCTAAGCTTTACCGATATGGTCTCCTTCCTCTCCTTGAATGTGCTAAGCTTTCTTTCTACCTAGGCTCCCTTTGCCCAGAATAGTTTCTTCCTAGGTCTAGGCCTATCACCTCTTCTCGTTATTCAGATGTTGGTCCAGATGTCCCCTTTCTAGAGACATCTCTCTTGAGCACTCTTTCCAAAGGAGCTCAACCAACCCTCAGTACTCTCTATCACATCTTCCTGTTTTATGGTCTTTATGCCATTTATCCACATCTCAAATTGTCATATTTATTTGTATTTATTTGCTTCTTTGTTTTTGTTATTTTTCCAACTGGATGTAAGTTCCAAGAAAGTAATATGTATATTATCTATATTTTTCACAGCTGAATTTCTGGTGCCTAGAATAGCAGGATCTCAAAAATTATTATAAGATCAATAAATGACAGGGATAAATGTATATATTATCTTGCTCTTCTAATTTAAGAACTCAATTGATCAGCGTGTCCCATTTTTAATAAATAACATCACTGTCTATCTATTGCAGCAGCCAGAAATCTTTGTGTCATTCCTAACTTCCCCTTATCCTTCATCATCCAAGTAATCAACTCTTACATTCTATCCATCCTGGTTCCAAAATAGCTCATGAATCCTCTACTTCTTTCTATCTAGAATTATTTTATTTGTTTGGGTTTCTGATTGTCTCCTATCTTGCTCAGCTTTGATCTGTTCACTTCACTGCAGCCAGAATAAACTTGCCAAATCCCAATTCTGATTGTGTCCCTTCATTGCTTAAAGCCCTTTAACATTAAAAGAGTTCTGGGTGTTGCAGAATTATTAATACCCAACCCACCCTATATCTTTCATACCCATCTGAGCTGCCTGAAGCTGGGGACAGTTTCTGGAAAGCCATAAATTTCTAACGGCTTTCCGTGTTAAGTATATGATCCATCTCTCTCTATTTCTATGTGAGGGCTTTCTCTGGTACCATGACAGCTTGCTCAAAGCTCAGCAAATCCTCTGGAGCAACCCTCAGACAATGGGGAATGTCATCAATGGATAAATGTCCCAGCCATCCTGGCTTCCACAGCATCCAGTGAGATGATTCTCAGATCACTGGAAGCTAAACTACTCCACATGGTACACCATGTAAGATTGAGGCCCATTGCCCATAGCCATACTTAGCTCATTAATAGACATTTTTCTGGATTTTCTTTCCTTATGTCTTCCTCATTGTGTATCCTGAAAGCAGCCTCTAGATAAACTACCTGTATCCAAGACCTTGCTTAGAGTCTATTCTTAGGGGAAAACAAACCATGAAATATAGCTGGTAATATGCCCCTTGATCTGGCCTTGCATATCCTTTCCAGGCTGTTTTCCCAGTCAACAACTACTGCTTACCCACAGAAATCTTGCTTTTTGGCCATACTAATTCCTTTGAGTACATAATACTTATTCTAACTTTATGTGCTTTTGCATCCTTTTGCCTACACCTTAAATGTTACCTTCATTCCCCAGTGGCTAACCAAGTGCCTTGTTCAAAAAAGAGTCCAATGAATAATCATCAAATAACTAGAGTCTAAAATTTATTCCTGCTCATGTACTTCCACGGAGGAGCCAAATTATTTGTTTATTTTTACATAATATGTTATGGGACTATTGCTAAAAATCTGAGAAGATATAAAAGCAGAATAGTAGCACACGGTAATTTTTAAAATTCCAACTACGTATTTTTCTTTTTTTTAAATCAGCTTTAAATTAACCAGGTGCAAACTATCAACTATTTTCATTTGGAAATAATGGAACATCCAGCTCTCCAGAGAATAAAATTGTTTGAATAACATAGGTTTTTAATAAGCCAATACTAAGTGCAATTTTTCTTTTTCTAATAAGTCAAGTTCTTTTTATGGTGGGTTATCACATTATTCTTCTTAATAATGGCCTTTTTGCCAAAAATGTTCCCTGAAAGTAGCATTTGCTTGGTTTTAAATAAATGTTAAAGTTGTACCAGCAAAGTGCTGATACAATTAAACTCAGTATGCTTTTATTTTTCTATAATACTTTTAGCAAGAGATGTATCTGATCCTGAGCATATAATTAGGGTGTTTGAAGTAATCCATGCTTTAACATGATTTGAGATGATAACACGTTACTGCTCCTTTTCTGTTACTCCTTTTCTCTTTCTCACAACCAATCACTCACTAATAACTTGGGTATCTTTTTTCTACAATGCTTTAATTTTGATAAGATTAGCAAAAATCCAGAGTTTCTGCAAAACAGTAATATCTATTGATCTGATGAGATTTGGAAAAACAGATGGTTGCTGTAGGGTCAAAATCCACTAGCAATATTACTTGTACAATAAATGCACATATTTTATTTTATATATAGGCATATTATATATATATATATATATATATATATATATATATATATATATATA